>NW_014569695.1:389059-390849 GCF_001313835.1 Polistes canadensis | reverse complement strand
GTTCGAACTTTTCGAGAATAGCTCTTTAGTCATATTTTATATTTTATTGTTTTGCTCGTCATTAATTTGTAATTGTATTTGGAGATGATGGACCATTCCATCTCCTTGTTACGCCAAACTCATGCTTGAATAGTTCAAAAGATGCACAAGTTTTTTGTTTGTTAATAGAGTCAAAACTATTTAGATTTTCTTTTTTCTTAGATATTAAACTTAGTTAACGTTCGTTAAACCTCACAATAATTTCTCTTACCTTTTTTGTCTTTAAAATTTTTATCTTTGATCGATTATTATTATATTTGGAAGTTTGTGTATGCAAAGAGCGCGGTATAAAAGTAATTCACAATGATTAAAATTGATTTTATTTTTTTTTTTTATTGTAGTATTTGTAGCTTTTCTATTTCTTAATTGCAATAAATTATAATATAAAATCACGCGTTTTTTAATTTAATTTTATGCAAACTGAAATAAAGATTTGATAAAAATAAATAGTAAATTATATTTAATAGTGCATCTGCTAATTTGGCGACTTGTACTTTAGGCCTGTGTTTATTTATTGACTTTATGATTAATATAGTTTTCTTCTTGTTACAGGTAATCATCGTTGGATTTAACATCAACTCATCTTGATTTACTTAATATTTTTGCTTTTTTAAATTATTTATATACGCATTTCTGAAGGCACACACATGTTTATGAACTAAAAATTAAATATATTTATTTAAAATTCTATTACAATAGAACTATACTATATATCAAAGAATATATCATATACTATCAAAGAATATTGTATTCTTTGATAGTTTGTACCATCAACGCATTTAATACTTACTGTCGCCCACGAGTGGTCAGGTTAGTAACTATGATAAATGTGGTTACGCCAAAAGGGGACTTGTAAGCTTTTATATTTTTCTGTATTCTTCAAATAAACGTCAAAAAACTATGGAAAACTTATGTAATAGCAAGAACGAGCAACCAGCCAGCAATTCAGATTGCCAGCAGCTGGTCAAGAGGGGCGATCATAATGCTTCGTTGCAATGTAAACCGTTGGCTCTAAAGTTGAAATATTTACTTGTTCATGTAACCAGCCTCTTACGCAGCGAACGTGTATGCCGATCATCTCCTATAGCGCTCGATTACAAGGTAAAAAAAATTGTTTCGTAATATGGCAAGCTGGAACGTTTCAAAGTCAAGCGAGTTGCTCGACACTCATTTTGTCTTTGTCAACTACTGCTTACGAAAAAATAAATTCCTTTTTTCCCAAACTCTGGACGAAGATGAATATGATCGCGAACAAGGATACGAATAATTATTTGTCACCTCGGTCGAATCAATTTCATTCTCAATTATCTCATTTAATTAATTAACAGGTAGAGGTCTTATACCATGATCATCGATTTTCTTCCTTTGAAACATTTCAAAGATTTTCTCTAAATAAAAAACGATCAACCGGGTTAACTCGTTGACGATAAAAGATGCATCAGGGAGATGAATCCTGATTTTCCTCGAAAACATCATACATACATACACATATATATATATAGGTCGCACGTTATTGATCAATTTGAGTTGGTTGAGGTCAAGCGACACTTTTCTACATATTAACTCGTATATTTCTTTCTATAGCAGTTAATCAAAATATAATGTTATGTAAAAAGTTTTAGATATGGATATATCAAAAACATGTTTACATATATATATATAATACTTATATCTAAACCTTCGATTCTCATGTCGAGTGACACAATTACGTCGGACCTTTTCGTCGGACTCGAATCTTCACCTTTCTTTCC
>NW_014569695.1:379984-389019 GCF_001313835.1 Polistes canadensis | reverse complement strand
TATATATTATACGGATAGACGTTGGTTCTTTTTCTCTCAACCATACTTCTTCCATAATATATCTTATATAATGGCAGTAATATAACCAAATGTATGTAACGCTTGCATAAGACGAGTCCCTCCCGCCCCCTTATTCCCCCTTCACCCTCTTCCCCTACCTTGCGCTTCTCCGACCAGCCGCGTAAAGCCGCGTCGTAATCTATTGCTCGGAAATAGTTATAGTTCGTTGTGTAACGGTCTAGTTAATGGAAAAGATCGATAAGCAGCTTTGTGCCACGCCATTCTCTAAAGAATTCGTCGCCTTTCATATTCGTGAGAATTCACCTTTACTCGATAAAAATATAATAGGAGAAGGGTCGTGGTGGTCTATCGACTAAAACCGGCTTCAATTCCTACGATTCTCACACCCTTTTACGCTTCAACGCAAATCTGAACTCCAAGAAAAGAGGTTACTCTTAATAAATACCTATAACTATATAAAAGATGAACTATGAAATTTCATTTAACACATCAAATAGAAAATATTTCATTTGTAATATTAAAAAATATTTAAATCAATCAAATTATAATATTTGTCCTAATTTTTCTAATACATTATATTATTATTTTTCTAATTTTAACAATTTTTATTCGTTTGTTAGTTGTTTGGTTGTTAACTGTAGTAACACGTACCAGCTGAAATGAGCTTTCATGAAAAATATTTTAAGGGGAGAAAAAAAATACGTGGACTTCAGTCACTTTCAAAGTAAATGACGCAATTTTCTCTCTCTCTCTCTCTCTTTCTCTCAACTACGAATGATTTTTTATTAAAAGTATAGTAATATTAAAGAAAAATCTTTAATTATTTTGGTAATAGTTAAGATTGAAATTATCTATTTATCTTACGTTCACTGTATTCCAAGGTGTGTCCTAATCGCGATTTTAATCAGCGTTTAATATTATTTGAATAATTTAATCAAACTCTCTTAAATAAGAAACTGGTAACCGATTAAATGCTACGAAGTATCAAATGTTATGCTCTGTTAGCATTAAAGGTCATTTACACTAAGTTTGCTAAAAAATGTTTGTAAATTATTTGTACGATTTCGTAATTGCTGATCTAACTCGTCATAGCATTACAAAAAATGATTTATTAATTAATTATACAGCTAGACGAATGTAAATCACATTATTAGCGTTAGAATTTTGTATATGTTACGTAAAAACATAATGTAAGGAATAAATCGAATAGCATATTTTTCGATACTGTTTCGGAATGTGAGAATCGTACTCGAAGATGCAGTTAAGATATCATAGCATATTCTTGAAGGCCATAAAACTGGCAAACAAACGATTGCATATTATATCGATCGTTTAATCGATTTTTACAACTTTTGGGCTCCTGATCGAATGATAATAAGACTGCCAATAACAGAACAGGCTTTGTATATGAATTTCTTAACACTAAACCTACCGATACTTCATGTATACTTATTCCTGCCGTGAATGATCAAATGACTATTTAAAAAAAAACATATATCTTAATATAGAATGAGATTTTAGTCCAATTGGATAGTGAGCGATATAGTTTCTTTTACTTAGAAATGAATAATGTACATTTTTACAAATTATTGCATTTTAAAAAATTACAAGACACTGGTACTGTAATTTGCATGTGGTAGATTTAGTGTTAAACTTTCATAAATTTACGAATAGATTACTATTCATCGATATATTTTTAAATATCGAATAAAATAGTGATGCACAAAAATCGTCTCTTCAATAAATTATAAAATAATCTTATTATATTTCGAGGAAAAATCTATCGATCATTCCTATCGAAAGGAAAAACGTCTGGCGTTTAAATTGAAAGGTCGATAAGACAACAGTAAGTACTCGTTATACATTCGCCGATTATGTTTTTATCTCACCGTTATCTTTTACATTGCATATGTTACGATTATAAACTTTCAAGGTAATCGATGGTAATCGCATCGATGCGAATAATATTAGCCTAGGTCAAATCTCTTTCATCTTTGACATAAGCCTGTTGTTTACGAGAGTTTGACGAAACTTCTTTTTAATCTGAAATAAAATTAAAAAAAAGAATTCGTTGACTTTCGATGAAGGAGAATTATCGTGTCGCTGATTACTCAAAATTATCGGATAAAAAATACAAAACATTATACTTTTATTTTTCTTTGCGAAAAATATATCATTAACGAGGTAGAGATCACTGATTATATTTTATTATTTACGTAGCTTTTGAAATTGCTACGTGAAACACACGGGGTTTAGAATTTTCTAATCGGATTATGCAACAAATGTGGTTGTGTGAGCACCTTAATCTGTATTGCGGTGCAGTTAAACTAATTACTCGTATACAACGACGATTGTTACACGGTATATTGCAACTATAATGCTTAACAATAATCAACAACTATAGTCGAGTACAGTATTTATGTATTTATGCCAGCAAAATTTTCCTATTATTTTATTTGTCGTAACCTAAACGAAATACTGTCAGTATTTTATAACTAAACCTACCGAAAGTTCATGTACATATATCTATTTCTATCGTAAAACGTATATCTCAATATAGTAGTAGGTAATGAAATTTTAGCCCCAATTGGATAGTGAACAATATATTTTCTTTTTATTTAGAAATGAATAACGTGTACATTTCATGCGTTTTATAAATTATAGTACACGATCATTTGACCGTGCGTGGTAAATTTAGTGTTAATCCTTTGACCGATAATTTCCATACTAATTCTAAATAATAATAAAAAAGAAAAAAATATGAATAAAAGATTATGAAATTTAATATTTAAATGGAGAATAAAAGAGCCGTCAAATGTGTACCAGTCACGCATATCGTGTTTAATGAATATTTAGTATTATTTATACGGATGAAAATGCGAATATTTTTCCAAGAAATCTAATGATCGTTCCCTTTTCTTTGAGTTTTTAAAAAAGCTGTTGGTACCGCGATACGTGGGAGTGTGTAATATAAATTACGTTTCCAAGAGATTCGTGTTAGTACTCAGCATCGTAAAAAATAATACGAATATCGATTACAAAGGTTTGCTTAACAACTATGGCACGCGACTGTAGTTTAAAGTTGAAGTCAAAAAGAAAGTAATAATAAAAATAAAAATATATAAATAACGGATAAGAAAAAAGGTAAAAGAAAATTTCTTTCGTTTCTTACGTTTATATCTGTTCACCGATAGAACGCCCACGACGAAGTAAACGCACATGATCGTGCTACCTACATACTTGCTATGTGGTCGTGTACACTTCAAAAGCATTTTACTCCCACTTAAGTTATATAATCGTCGAGTCAAATCCGTGATACTTTCACGTCGGTATTCTTACAGACATCGTCGTAATAAACTATAACCGTATTACAGCATTTAGTCTTGGCCAATTGGTGGCGTACACGCGTGAATAGACGTGTGTAAGAAGTACGTGTAGAGTACGTCTAGAGTATGAATCGAGAATACTGCGGTGCAATGGGATTTATTTCAACTAAATTCGAACATGTTTCTTTCTTTCTTTCTTTCTAGTTAGAATCAGATTCGTGCGAATACTCAAACGATACTAACCGAAGGGAAAAAAAAGTCAACGAGACGTACTATTACATACAAGGAAAGTTTAGGCGATATAATAAATTCAAACGACGAATCTGCAACAGCAACAGCAGGCTATATATATTTACTTTTTCAAAGAATATTCTTTAAATTTAATTGCACGAATAAAAGAGATAAAAAAAAAGTACAAAAGACAAATCTAAGAGAATAACTAATTAATAGGAAACTTATATAAACATAAAACTGCTACGCCTGTATCTCATAATCAACGTATCTATTAATTATTTTTGTTTAAAGTCAAAGAAATATTTCGAAAGATTGATCCTTATTCTTGCAAATATTCAAATTCGTTCGCATTTTCTTCTATTCGATTTAATTAAGACTCTGTTTAATGATTGCTAATAGTTTCATATTTTTTTCTTTTTTTTTTTGTGAAATTTATTAATCGTACAATCTTAATAGATAATCACTACTTTTCACTTCACTTTAATATTGCATAAACTCGTACACATTGTAATTACACGATTCGTCAACACGTTATCGTTCATTATCTATTAACATTATTCCTATAAATTTTCTAATTAATTTACCTAATTTCGGCATGTTAACTTATTATTTACATATATATATATGTTATATACTTTTGCATATATTTATTAACATGCAAACTTCATTTATTAATTCGCAAGATATGCAATAATATATATTTAGTTCAGTATTATCTTTCCTAACGTATTATTGTTTACAGAATAAATTTTCTAACAAAGATTTTTAAAAAGACATTAACTTAATAACGTCAGATATACAATTAACATATTTCATAGTTGATTCTCATTGCAATCATTTTGACATATATAAACGTGTAACTCGCGCACGCACGCACACACACACTCATAGTATCATTGCTCGTTCAGGCACACGATCGTATCGCACGCGTCTAGGCTCCGCTATTGACCAATCGTGTTGAGTTTCACCATCTGCTATCAGTGTTCTATCGGCACTTCTATTGCAATACCAACGTTTCGCGTTCACGCACAAAAAACACGATGTTGGTTGCACGCGATTTCGATCGTTGCAAATAATGCCGTCATACCCCCATGGGGGGTTTATCGATGATCTCATACAATTCGTCGCGTATTTTCCTTTCGAATATCCCATACTTTATTGTTTCCTTGTTTTTTTTTCTTCAATAAAAGAGAAAAGAAAAGACGAACGCGTAGAATTGCGATCGCATTTATTTAAAAAAACAAATCATTTGTAAAAATCACATTTTCCAATTTATAGTCATACACCTACATCTAATATTAATAACATTCCGATATATATATAATATACTTATTATAATTAATTAAATATTTCATAGTAAGAGTGTTCAAATATTTTCATAAGTCATTGTAGGTAAAAAAAAAGATTGTTCAATAATTATAATCAAAAGAATATTTATATCGACGACATTTAAAAAGTGACTTGCGAAACTAAGATGACATATTTTCATTTTCATCTATCTTTATCTATTAACGTGTAGAGATCGAATCACGTATGTACACACCGTGTACAGATCGTTGGTTGTATCAATCCTCATCGACAGGAAGCGCCGATTGACAAATCGTTGGTGTAACATCGCGTTAGCAAACGTCAGAACAGACGGACGGACAGATAAACAGGCAAACAGACAGATAGACAGACAGGCAGCACGCTATCGTTCGCAATTAGAGAGAACACGAGCCATTGTGCGTTAGAAGTACTCGTATTTACGTGTGCACAACGACACCATAATGCTGGAATTCTCATTAAGGACTCTCTTTTTAATGAAGGTAACTAACGACGATGTGTATTCGCATAACTTTCGACACCGTGACCGGATTCTTTCTCCTTTTTCCCCTAGCCCTAGTCCCCTCCCCCGCTCCTCTTTCTTATTTTTTAATTTTATTTTGTTTTGAAGAAATGTCCGTACGTTTCTAATATTATTCGATTTTTACAAGTTGGTTATCTGTTAGGAGCCTACAACGTCGAGTCGCTCATTATTGTCCATGAGGATGACGTCAAAAACGTAGTACACGGCCAAGTCGTTAAATACATTAATGACCATTACGTAAAATTGTACAACAACGTTGTAACGTTACGATATATAGACATATATATCGTTCTTATCGACCTTAAACATAGATAATAAATTCGACGTGTCGACGCAAAGACGAATGCATGCATGTCTTTTTTATTTAATTTCTTTTTTTTTCCTTTCGTTTTTATTTGCAAGTAATCACGCGTATTATATTGTATATTCAATCATATATTAAAACTCTTCGATTTTCCTTTTTCTTTTTTTTTTTTTTTTTTTTTTTTTTTTTTTTTTTTTACCATAGAACACGAACCTTTTTAATAATGTCATCTCCGTACTAAAACAATTTATCGGTTTTCGTAATACAATGGTTTTTTTTTTTTTATTCTATCATGGTGCGTTTGATTTATCGAAAAAAATTTACCATCGTGATTTGCACAAAACAAGTTTGTTATAAAAGACTTTTTTTTATTTTATAAAAAGAATGAAAAAGTACTTTAAAATGTATGCTAAATATATATTAGAATAAAATAGACAAATGGTTAAAAGCGATCATTATCAATAGGCGAGAACCGTAACAACCAGAAATCATCGAGTGTGACCGAATAGTCTCAGTGTTTCCGTCTTAAGATCGTCAAAGTACTTTCGTTTTAGCACAAAGTACCAAACGTTGGCTAGGATTGCAAACCATACGCCATATTGCGTTACGTGTCGTTCTTTTACGCCTGTAGGCACACGAACATAAAGTTAGCCTCGTAATGTCTAATTCTAAGGAACGGCGTTACTCAACGTGACTAAAAAGTTACGCGACTACTGATAGTTCTGTAACATTGTTTTATACTCATTCTAATATTTACTAATTCGTTATAATAGAACGTTAAATGAAATAATGCGATATAAATGTCCATCTTACGACTACTCACTCGTTCTTGATTTTCCCTCAATAAAATTGATGACACCGCTAAATCGTCGAATCTGTAACGCGTAGTTTTGAGAACTGCAGAAGATAATAAAATAGATCTTTAATTAATTTAGACAACCATAGGGGTTTATTTCGAACGAGTTTTCATATTCATTATCCAGTTGGTATTTTATAGTATGACTCATTTTACATTCGCGAAGGGTGAGAAGGAAAGGGAGAAAAAAAATGGAAAGATGAAAGAAAGAAAATCAAATCCCGGAGCAGAATGATCGTATTGTACGAAATCATTTTGAACCGGTTCCAAATGAAATTAATTTTAAAGTTGTATGCCATTATTTTTCTAAAGCTTCATTACCAATTGGCACCGTTTTAAAAGTGACTCACCTTTCTTCAAACGTATAACTATATGTTTTGAACGTAATGATATATTATAATTCGGTCCTACAATGCTTTTCCTCTTATTTCATCATTTCGTTTTTTAATTTCTATAATGTTTTTGAATGACGAGTCGTTTGAAAAAAATTATAAAATTTAAACGCGGATAATTATCGATAAAAGAATATTATTTACGTACGTGATGATAAATTCGCGTATGAGATTATTTTCGCGCATTCTTGGATGATTTTTATACGGCTAAATTCGTAACTCATCATTAAGAAAACACATAAATTACGATTTAGGCGATAAATCGGTAAGGGTTTTCTCTCTTTCTCTTTCTCAAATCAGCACGGGTCGGCGTGCCAAAGACGCGACACTATCTATTATACCTGTCCGATTCGAAACTACGATTTATTAATCGTGATATCGTGTTAAGTAGAAGTTACGAGAAAATGTTGCACTCTGTCACCGAAGAATAGATAAGACAAGAAAGCAAGAAAGAAAGAAAGAATTGAAGGAAAAGAGAAAGAGGTTGTAAATCATAATACGTAACTGTTACGTGTATAGTCATTACTTCGTGACAAAATTAAAAAAAACAAAATAAAGAAAAAATAATTAAAAAAAGAACGATATCTCGAGTTTTAAAGGTAAACCCAAGAAAATTAGGGTTGATCGTTCGACGAAACAAATATACGCCAACGTTTAAAAGACTTTCGCGCATAATCTCATCGTCAAGGATTAACAATCGGGATAAGGGGTAGAGGGCAATATCCTTGTATATATAATATATACGTTCGCGTTATTTCTCTAACGTTTCTTTCTTTTTCTTTTTATTAATTTTATCCGCAAATTTACATGGAAGATTAAGACATTGATACTTTAATAAAATTACCTCGGGAGGAGTTGATTAAAAAAAAAAAAAAAATGATTTATTATTTTTAAGAAAAATTATATTTTGTTTCGAAAGAGGAATTTTATAATGTTGAATTTTATTGGTTATATCGATGTTTCGGTTATAGGATTAATAAACTTTTTCGTTGAACGATCCAATTAGTTGTCTGTTTCGATGCAAACGTCAAGGATAATTCGAGGTAACGTTTTACATGACTTACGTGACTTACGTAACGTATTATCAGAATACCGTGACCGTGAATATATCGATCTCTCGCTTATCGTAATTTTCTTTCTCTCTTCTTCCTCTCTTCTTTCTCTCTTTTAAATGGGAGATCGATGTTTAGCTTCAATCGAAATTACTGAACATTCCTTACGTAATATCCGTAGTTAGAACTAACCACTCGTCGTAGAACCTTTTTTAGGAACCCGATGGATCTCAATTTGTGAGTTTGAAAATTATAATTACGAAAGATCGTACGAACCGACGAAATGTCTGCGAAATAAATGGGCTTTGCAAAAAGGAGAGAATGGGAAATTGAGTTAATGAATCGTATCTTCTCGAAAGATTACGTGACGCACCCCAAAGCTCATTCTTATTTTAAATTTTGAGCGCGGTTGAACAATCGAGATATATCTAATTTTTATCTATTTCAAATTGTTATTATATTTTTATATTACGTGTGCCAATAAATTATTCATTTCTCTTCCCTTTCGCGATTCTTTAAACATTATTTCTACCACAGTCTTGTGTATAACTGTTTGAACCAAACCAACGTCTTTCGACACCTCTTTCGGAATAATTGTTAAAAATTAATTAATGTTTAATAATCAATGACGTATTGAAAAGAAAAGAAAAAAATACGATTATATTAATATATCGTAATTTTAATCGTAAATTTTGAATAGATACCTTTTGACACCTGTCGGTAAAAATAGTGTTTAATTTGTAATACCTTTCGTTAGATAATTTTGTCGAACATTGTATTAAAAGGCCTACATTGGTTTATCTTTAAAATTAAAATAATACTAACAATCGATTAAAAAATCGTACGAGAATTTTCTTTGTAATAAATTCTATCAGGAACGTATACGAACAATCCCATAAGATTTAAAACTCACAACATTATTGTAAAATTAATATATAAGTCTGAAAGGGAGTTATAGACGGTTAATAAATCTTATGAACAATTAATTTGAACTAGTTGTA
>NW_014569695.1:370576-376804 GCF_001313835.1 Polistes canadensis | reverse complement strand
AATTTTTGTTGTTATTCATATAACTCGAGTATAAATTTAATAATCGAATGTTATTAGAAAATGTTAATTTTTTTTTTTTTTTTTTTTTTGGTTTCCTAATAAAAATTGCCAATGGCAATTTTGTCGAGAACGTTAAGATTTCAGCATCCGTAGCATTTGCTAGAAGGTGAACCCCCTCGTCGACAATGTGCAAAAATAGAACCGTATGCGTGTGCATTTCACGAAATGCAAAATAAGTGGGATATAATAAAAATAATGTAAGAAAGAGTCCGACAGAAAGTAAAATTTAAATTTATTCTAAATAATATACTAACATCGAGTATGTGTCCTATGATTTATAGAAATATTCTTGAACACCTGCATAGTTTATATGTTTCAACGAGTATATCGATATTCGATATCATTTATCGAATCATTAAACAAGCAATTATCAAGAGAGCCACAGTTAATACTTAACCTTTTTGTAACTGCAAGAAGAAAAATTAAAGAAAAAGACATTTATATAATCGAAACCATACTAATTATATTTTACCCTTAGATTAAAAATTCTGTATAATTAAAATTCCATTTAAATGTTACTTCTGTTTTTTATAAAGTATGTAATTTTTTTTCTTGTTTTTTTTTTTTTTTTTTTTTTTACAAAGAATTTCAAACTGTTGAATAGTAAATCACAACACGGTGGGAAGGGTGCCGGTGGAAGGGAGGAAAAAGATATTCGTGTGAAATATCGTCACGGTACGATAACTTTAGAATGGACAAACTTATATTGAAAGTGTAAAGTATCACGATTTGCGTTTTATAAATCGACAATAATTTAACAAATAAAGACAATTATTTGTTGTCTTTGGTTAAAAGATGAGAAATTGCGCGAATGCATTAACTCCACAGTTGATTTCGTATATTCGTTTAATGGAACTTACGAGGAAGGGCAATGTAATTCTTATGAGAGAGAGAGAGAGAGAGCTTCGTTGAAAACGGATATACTCGACGGCTGATTAATTGATACTAAATATAGATCATGCGTAATAATACGCGGGCGACCGTAGTTCATCGGCACGCAGAGTATACACGTGCTTTTATCCACAAGCATAACCATACCTACTTATTCGCCTAACTCGTGTTTTACAATGTACAAGTAAAAAAAAAANATTAATTGATACTAAATATAGATCATGCGTAATAATACGCGGGCGACCGTAGTTCATCGGCACGCAGAGTATACACGTGCTTTTATCCACAAGCACTTCTTTACCATCGTTGTCGTAGTCGTTGCCGTTTTACGCGACCCCCGTTCAGATAAAAAAAAAAAAAAAAAAATAAAAGAAAAATAATAAGATTTGAAATGATTTTGTTCTCTATATGTCCAATATTTTATGTTCTACTTAAAATAATGATATTATATTTTTATTTCCTGATTATTTAGATCATATAATTCGATTAAATTGTAATTATCAATGACCTCATTTATAATGTCATTTAAAATCTTGTTATTGTAACTTGAAAGACTGATTGTGCAATCATTGTATCCGTATTTGCATCTGTTTAATAGTATATTTTAAATAGGGAAACATTTATAAAAAAGAATTTTTGTTGTTTCTTTTCCTTCGGTTCTTCGATCAAATTTGTTTAATTATTATTTTAATATCGTTACTTTTATGACGGAGTCAATAATCCATACGTATTAATTAACTTTATATTTTGCTCTTTTTAAACTTTCTAATAATATGAATATATATGCAAGATTTCGTCGACGTATATATGTTTATTACGATTATATTCGTAAAAGATTTCTACCGTATTTTCTTCTTAATCAAGTTGTACAATACGTTATCTAATAATTATTAAAGTTTACTTTAATATATCGCAACCACAAGACACGTATGGATTTATTTTTCTCCGTTGTTAGAAGGCGTCAAGAATTTCATAAAAAAAACAAAAAAAAATAGGATAGTTATCGATAGAGAAAAAGTCCGAATGGGGTGGAATGATGAAAAAGGGCAGAGAATAAGAGAAAGAATGAAAGAAAGATCAAAAAAGAAGATCCGGTATTGATGTTACATAACAACCATTTAGTACACGGGAGCGTACGAGAGTTATCAGAAACCACCGGGCCCTATTATGCAACGAATGAGACGCAACTAACAAAGAATCGAGGGCGTTATTACGACGACGATGTAGAAGTAGAAAAAGAAATAGAAGAAGAAGAAGAAGAAGATGAAGAACATCGCGGAATTTGATCTTTGCTTGCGACAGCCTACAAACGACCCACGATTATCTTCGCTTTCGATCTATTGTATCGAGTTAGTGCGACAAAGAAAAGAAAAACATTATTTTCTATTTATATAGAGAGAGAGAGAGAGAGAGAGAGAGGGAGATTATTTTAAAGGAAAAACGTAAGAGAAATCTAAGCCTAATGATCATTTCCAATGTGTAATTTTATATTCACTGTACTAACTTTTTTATTCATTTGTCAAAAGAAAATAGTAGTAAATATTTATCATAATTAATTCGATATCTATAATTACACAGATATACTACTATACAATAATTATTGATTTTTAAGCATCGATAGATTGAAATCTTTAATAGGATGCGATCGATTTATTCAATCGTTTGTATATTAATTATAAACCATAAATTGAGTTAATATTATCCAACACATATATATATGTATGTTCACGTCTTCTTACCCTTATTATCTTTTCTATTATTTCTAACGATGTAAAAAAGATAGAGAAAAAAAAAAGAAAACAAATTACATAAAAGGTACCATTACGTAGTGAAAAATTATCTTGAAATAATATAGTAATTATTATTAAACAAAAATATTCGATTAGAGGTATGTGCTGACAAGCGACCATGAGAATCTTGACATTCTCCATATCGTCTGTATTAATTATGTTAAACGCTGACAAAAATGTCTGAAAAGGAAAGATAAATAAAATGATCGTCAAATAGAAAATAAGAGGAAGAAAAGTCGAGCTCCGCTTTCGCGGGAATGCATATCCTGGTGTAGATTTCGTAATGACCGATCGGCGGGTTCGTCTATGAGAGGTCGTGTCGGTTCGTGCACCTACTCTTGCGGTTAACCAATCACACGTAAGCCTTTGGCATAATGCACGCCGGAGATTTCGTCACTCATTCTCGTCGGTGCCTCGACGCCCGACAATAGAAATGCGCATGAAAGGTTACGTGTACTTGCTTTTTCATTTACTTACTTGCCACAACTTGTTTGTACCGCCTATCTCTTGGGGTGGGAGAAAGGGAAGGGATAAAAAAAAAGAAAAAGAAGAAAAAAAAAAAACGATAAGTTAGAGTTATGAAATACGGGGCAGGGCGTGCAGCAGCAGTGCAACAACAACTGCATCCTTCGTATAAGACAAAAAAAACTTCACCAATACACCATAACTATATTATATCCTTCGAGAATCGTCGTCCTACTCACGAAACGATTTTCACGAGTCTTCGAACAAACGATCATCGCCTATTGTTTCATCTCACGACTCCAATCACGTCTTTCCGCGTATTATGAAACTACGAGCCACTAGGGATAATAAATCCCATTGCCTCGATTTTTTACACGCCCGTATTTAGATCTACTTATTTTCATCCACGGTATTCAATTCGTTAAATTATATCTTTGTCGTAGAATTATAACGCTAAACATCCCTTCTCTCTCATAGACAATACTACGAAAAGTATAAAAAGGAGATAAAAATGTTACAACTTTTTTGATGAAAGAAAGATGTTCGATTCGAATTGGTGGGGTGGTTTTTCCTTTTTTATTTTTCAACTCAAACTCGTTTAACGAAAAACGCGTGCAATTAATTACGATAATTTGTTCCCCCTCTCCAAACTAAAGATAATGATTAATAATTTTTACTTGGATACTTCGTTCGTATTCTATGTTAGTTAAATACAAATAAATCGCCGTTAAAATATTAACGTTTTACATTTGAAGGAATTAATAGAAACGGGTTCTCTTAGGTAAGACAAAATCTGTGCTATCGTTTATTAACGCCATTATTATATACCTCGATTGCGGTTATTCGTCTCTTTACAAACTAATGCTCTCGTCTTCGAGATTCGTGTTACGAGATTCTCGATTGTGCAATATCTTAACGACTGCAGAAGAAATATTTCTCAATAACGATCGGTAATGTCTGTCCTCGTCTAAAAACTCGGAAAAAATTCGTTCTAGATTATCGTTAATAATATTACACCATGATTATATTTTCATGAAATTATTATATCTTAATGCGATATTCGTGCACCCACCAAATTGACATTTACGAAATAAATTAATATCATTAATAATAATTTCTCTGCCACAGATAATATATAAAAAAAGGAAACACATTTTTACAGTCCCATAATGTAAGAATATTTCAAATCAAATCGTCTATGTTCAATCCAAAAGTCATTAACACTTATGGTAATCCAAATTATTCCTAGTCAAAACAAATTTTTAATTTGAAAAAATATGTTATTTGTTAATACTATCACATACACTATTATTAATGATAAAATAATGATTAATAAATTCAAATAATTACATTTCTCGTGAGAAAAATATATAAATGTCGTTAATTACTTTTGGTTAAACATAGATAAAATATTTATCACGGTAAAATGATTAAAATAAGGAACATGTTAGGACTATTTTGATACGTTTTAGACGATGACACGTTAGTTTGTACAATTCTATCATGGTGAAGACGAAGAAAAGAAGAAGAAGAAGAAGATGATGAAGAAGATGAAGAAGAAGAAAGATTCTAATTTTAACGAAACGCCATACGGTATTACATAAATTATTTGCTTCTCATAAATCCAGAGGTTTACGAGAGCTTGGCTGGTTGAAAAATAGTTGTTACAGGCGTGGTACTAATTCTGACACGAACCATCCTCTTCGTACTTTTATCTTTTCTCGTGAAAGGTTTGTTTGTCGAATACGACTCCAAAGATCAAGAGAAGAAGAAGACTCGGGATTGATTTCTTTGCGATACGAGTCACGTGCGCTATCTCTCTTTTCCAAGGGGATAAAAGAAAAACCGATGGTGTTATTTTAATGACGATAGCGGCTTCTTTCTGGCGGAAAGAAGAAAAAAAGAAAAAGAACACCATAATGTTATAGTACGTTAGATCGAATAAAAGAAATAAATTACGTCAAATTGAACTAAATCAATTCTCCCGAGGATTTAATAATATTAACAAATACTTTATTTATCCCTTATCATAGTTATTACCATATATCTTATTCATCTATATCCTAATGTATTATATTTATATTTAAATTTGTAATTACTCTTTCGTATAGGTCGTATTTTAATTTATAAATATTCTACGATTATACAATGAGAAACGTTAGTGCTAATAAGTAGTCGAGGTATATGAGCTCGGAGAAAGGCAATTTTTTGGCTGACCGTGACCCGTTTCGAATTATATAAGACATAAGATATATAACCCGAAGGTAAGATATATTTTATACGTATATATGCATACATCTACAGAGTGGAACATTTCATTAATAATTCCTAAAAGTGTCTTATTAACATTTTCTTATATAGGTGCATTTAACTGATAGATATTATATTAAATTAAAGTATATTGAAATAACAACGAGTCAGAATATTACGTAATAATTTATAATAATAATAATAATAATAATTAACACGCTTTTCTCTACTGAAAACAAATTCTTGTTAAAGACGCGTTAACTTGTACGCAAGAAAAAAATAATATTTGCAAGATACCCTCATTTAAATGGGCCACCCTGTATACGATGCACATACGTATATAGAACAACGAATATACGTTGAATAAAAGACGCACCGAACTCGTCTGCTGGGTTAAGAAAGAGAGGGAGAATAAGAGGGAAAGAGGAACGTTGAGGTGAACACCCAGACAAGGTCAGAGAGCCGGTCGCGAGACCGATCCAGCCTTCGGGATGCAGTCACGATGCACATTGCATGCTATGCTTACTGCTCCTATGTTTTTCATTTTCCTTTTTCTTTTTCCTTTTTCGTTGTTCAATCTCCTCTTTTATTCTCTTCCATTTCTTTATTTTCTCTTTCAAAACTCGCATTGGAATTCTCGAGGTCTTCTCTCGCTGCATTTCTTTGTTTCGATAGAATCCCTAGAAACACGAATTAATCATTGTTTAATTCACATTCTGTTTATAATTATTATTGATTATTTAGTTATTCTCATTTAAAAAAGAAAAAAAAA
>NW_014569695.1:365890-370231 GCF_001313835.1 Polistes canadensis | reverse complement strand
AATAATAATAATAATAATAATGTCTCGTAACAATTTCCACTCATGAAATTATCGATAACCCTGTTTAATGTTTTGCGTAATAATCCGCAGAAGAAGATGGTCATTATTAAATGGCGTTGGAAGTGGTAGTGTTCGGTGGTGGTAATAATAATAAACGAAGGAGAGGGACACGAGGATAATTGGTATAATAATGATGAAAAACGTAAGACGTCTTAAGAAATTAATTCCCCCCGCGGGTGAAAGACTTAGTTACGACATTTTATATACATTCGGGAACGACCGACCGACGTGGAATGCACTTACACGTAACGCGCAAAGAAAATTACGAATCATGATTGCAAGAATTCATCACGAGAGGTAATCGTTCGTGAGCGAAAGAACAACAAAAAAAGAAACAAAAAAACCAAATTATTCGATCATTTGGAACGATATTTAAACATAGGTGCGTATTCGATCATCGTGACAAATACGAATATCTACATTTTGTTTTTAAATATGCAAAATGCATGAATAAAAAGGAGTGCGATTATTTTTTATATAATTGTAGTATAAAAATTAGCTGAAAAAAGAACAAAAAGAAATGTAAAGTTAATAAAGAAAAATATCTACAAATAAATAAATATAATTAAACGGGTAACACCAATCTCGATAATCGAGATTATTAACGATGGAATAATTTAATTTATAAACGTGCAACACTGCAACTAGTTTTAATAGTAATTAAGAAGAAAATTATATAATTAATTCGATCTCTTACCATATATTCCCATTCGTTTCCCTTTCGAGTTGAGATACTATCTGTAAATAACAATCAATTTTGAAAGGAACGACTAGGACTTAACTATACACATAGATGAACGATAGAAACGTAGGCAATAGAAAATACACGTGTGTATATATATATATATACATGCATAGGCATATACTTACATACTTACATTACTTAATTGGAACTTGTAAAGTCAACGCACGGATTTGTCCTGAGATTCTTTAATCTCACAAGCTTACGTAATACAATCCAATTTAAACTCACGCGTTCGTTCGTTCGTTCGTTCGTTCGTTGTTCATTCGTTCATTCGTTCATTCGTTTTGCTCCTACTTCTATTATATGCTTTCCTATGTTTCGTAGTACTCGTTAACAAGACTCTTTAAAAAAAAAAAAAAAAAAACAAATTTGATCCTTCTCTCCTCCAATCTAATTCTTCTAAATCGATCAATACAATCGTTATGTTAATGATCGTACGATAAAAAATAGAATAAAAACCAAGAAGAATAGTTAGAAATCATTACGTTGTATTTTTTTTTTTTCTGTACATTAATATCTTCAAAGTAACATGACATCTTTTTCTCGTTAATTGTACGATATTAATTGATTACGAACTTTTGTTGAAGGCATTACGCATCGACACGTTGTTCGTTCATTTTTTTTTACTTTTTTTTTTATATAAAATCTCTCAATCGTGCCAATAGGAATTCAGCAAAAACCGCATAATAATAATCATGCTTATCTTTTTCAAAGGCTCGTCGTAATGCGATCACAATTATTTGACCGTATTGAATATAATTGCATTACAACGTTTTTCTCGCTCGTTAATTCTTTATGAAAAATTCATGTGTTAAGTAAAACTATCGTTGTTCGCTTATAAATCGCATAATGCGAATAAATCGTTGACGAAAGAATAAAATTAAAATTGAAATTAAAAAAAAAAAAAAAGCAAAAAAAACAAACAAACAAACGCGTTTTCGTTTTTTTTTCTTTATACCCGATTTTATCAACAGATTCGCTTGAACATTGTTTAATATCTGAAAAAAGTAATTTATTTACGCGAATATTATTACGCGAATTCCTTATCACCCGTAACCAAATTCGTTACTTACATAAGTTATTGCATATTCATTAAATAACTATTACTTATTATGCAAGAGAGAGAGAGAGAATATTTTTTACTCGAGATAGTAATAGTTTTTCCTTGTCTTCTTTGTTTTTTTTTTTTTCAAATCGAACAAGTTCCATTAAAGCGTATTTATGTAAGATATGCATATGATACATAGAAACATTTGCGATAAATTAATACTGATTAAAAATTCGTACCTTTTTTTTTTTTTTTATTAGAATTTCTTCACATAATTCTTTATTTTTTTTTAAAGAATAATATTAAAGTCATCTATAGATTATCCCTAACACACGTTTTGGATTATCGCCAAATAATATCGTTAGAAACTCGTTTGAACTATATGGTCAGTCCAAGTTAATCCATTTACATGTATCTTTTCTCTCGACACCATATAAATGATTAATTTGAAAATTAATTAGTATCTTATCTGCATAATTAATATTAGATACGTTAAGTAAGTACACGTAATAAAGTAATTGATAGAAAAACAATGATACGAAATATTTCTCGTATTATTAATACAAAATTACATTGGTACCAAATAAAATCTATCACCGAGGAGAAGAATTATTAAAATATCTATAGTTAGTGATCATCATCGATGAGCAACGAGCCGAAGAAATTCAAAGAAAACCGTTACAACGAGGTCGTAAGTATAAAATATACACGTAATCGTCTTCGCTTATGTAACTCGACATACATACATTGAAAACCAACAACCGTGAGCCGAATATCCGAAAAACGGTTGATGTGTTTCATTTTTTACGTTACATATAATTAAAAAAAAAAAAAAAAAAAAGAAAAACCTAAAAAAAGAAACACAAATATCAGTATTGTCGACTAAAAATTAATAACTATTATTAATTTTCTATTATTTTTGTATACCCTATTATTATATTAATTATATAACATTACAGAATATAGTCTTATCAATGTTTTTGGTATTATTAATAATTGTTAAAACGAAAAAAGTTATTATTAAAAAAAAAAGAAGAAAAATTGAGAACGAACAAAGATCGGCCTAAAATAGAATACGATAAATATATATATATATATATTATATAAATATGTGTATAAATAATATATCTATTTACTAACATTCAACACAGAAGATAGAAAAGTAAAGTAATCAAAACCCAATAGAAAATAATATGCTTATCTGTAAGCAAGTTACTAATGCGTATCGATTTGATCTTACTCTATTATGACATAAACGTCGTTTATATAAAAGCGTCGAAGTTTATATAATGATGCAAAATACACGTGACTTTTGTGCAGGAGCGAATGCGTTCACGCGACGACGACGACGACGACGACGACGACGGCAAAACTTGGATCGTTATTTACGCCGATAAAACTACGTTCTACTCTCTTTACGAAATTATTCATGATGATATATCATCAATTTATATCCTCCTTACATGAACGATTTTAATTATCTCATCGAAACATTTTTATATTTGCACGATTAATTATTTTTCTTTTTCTTTTCTTTTTTTTTTTTTTTTCTTTTGTATGAGCAAATTAGAAAAAAAAATAATCATTCATCGGGGGATAAACCGAGGCACGTTAAACAATTTTTTTACGGATCGATTCCCATCGAATTCTTCACGCGTATCCCATTAAAATATATTTCTCAAGAAAGGAAACAAGAATAGATAAGGTATGGTATATAAGGTTTTGTAAATTATAAATTAAATCATTGACTATAAGTAGTATTCCAGTCACCCACCATAACAGTAATAAGTTCTAAAGGTATTACTTGAAGAATAGTAAAACGATATCATCTCGTGTAAGCTACAGATTGTTTTTCTAAGACTGTTAAAACCCTTGTCCCCAGGTCTTGTAAGTGCATCTCATATATACACGTATGTGTTTTCTATGTATACATATACATACTGATTTAATGTGTTCTACTTTTCCATCTCGGTCACAATTCTAATTGTGTTTTCTGTTCTCTCTTTCTTTCTTTCTTTCTTTTTTATCCCAGATCGGAATGAAAGATGATTATTTGGAAAACAGAGAGAATACTCGAAAATATCCGAGCCAGAATGAGAACAAAGCGTATCGAGAGAAACACCATTTATTCGTAAATACGTTTATTCTTCGTTTACACGAAAGAGAGAAAATTATCAAGGAAAACAATGTTCACTGCCAAAAATCAAATTCGCGAAAATTTCGAATGATCTGAACGATTCGAAAAGAATTTCAACAACAAAAAACATACCAAAAAATAATTTCTATTTCTATTGAAACGAAACGAATAAATAAAATTAAAAAAAAAAAAAAAAAAAAAAAAAAAAGAAGAAGAGGATTAAAAAACTGGAAAAAAAAGGTACAATAGGAAGGAGTGTAAATTATTGATTTCGACGATATCGATCGTGCTTACGTTCGTTATAAGAAGTAAAGGAAAATGAAAAAAAAGAGAAAAACTATGTGTAAACGT
>NW_014569695.1:332556-365630 GCF_001313835.1 Polistes canadensis | reverse complement strand
AAAAAAAAAAAACAAAAAATAAGAAAAAGTAACGAGTATTGGATAAACGTAATGGCGAAGTAAATTCTGGGAATATAATCATCCCATTTATTAAGGAACATGATTTCGATGAAACACCTTGTCATTACTTCTTTTCTTTCCCCCCCCCCCATTTTACCCCTTTCCTCTTAACCCCCCGTGCGATAATACGACGTTCGACTGTTTGTATTTTATGTGAGAACAGTGACATAACTTGTGTATCTTCGAATCTCTAGATGTATGTATTAGATACGCGATAATGCTAAAAAAAGGAATTGAAAGAGTATGACGGTGGTAATACACGGATAACAACAACACAATCAAATAAAAAATATAAAATCAAATGGTCGATCAGAATATTATAGAAAAAAATGAAAATGTTACAGTATATCGAAATACAAGTAGCCCTTTCTATAACACAGAAACCTATAAAATGGTTTACGTTGTAACATGATAAATGCATCGTGTTAGAAATATATTATAAATAAATAAAATAAGATGAGAAAGAAAAAAGGAGACTAAAAATGAGGTATGGAGAATAAACTACTTGAACTACTTGAATCTCCAATTATATGAGCCACGTGTTCCGATTATTTTTTAAAGCACGAAGTAAGTAAAGCAACGATTTGTCGCATGTCGTATTCCTATGGGGGCCCGCGTTGTTCCACCTACATACGACGGACAACGACAACGCTAGATATAAAAGCGTGGACTCTCACGTGCGTATGGCACACGCACGATAATATTATGTAAGATACTAGATAACTGTTTAACCAGACACGACTCCTTCTTATTTCTTAAGCTTACTTAAGAAATATCTCACAACGTAGTCGATGACGAGAGAGTTAGCTAGCTAATTCTACTTGCCGCAAAAGAGTTAAGCGCACGTGATTAGCCTATTTAGTTAGGCGAATCAACTTAGAAAAAAAGGGACGTTGCTTTGACCTAAATCTTAAACATTAGATTCAACGTGAACCCGAATCATTTCAAAAAAAAAAACCGTTCGAATGAAATAACGTTATGTAATATCGATGATTATCAATCTTTATCTTTATTTTCATTCAATCACGTAACTCGGACGAGTTACGAAAAAAAAAAAAAAAATAGAAAGAATAAAAAAAGAAAAGAGAAAAAATCCGCGAAACGCTTTGTAAAAATTAAATTCTTTTTTTTTTTTTTATATATATATATATATATATAAAATTCATAAGACAAGAGAGACTATTTCGTACGATTGATGAAAGTTTGATTTGAAGCGTGCGGTAATGGATTTTTTTTTTGTTTTTTTTTTATTTTTTACCAAACTATGATCTTCTCGTTAAAGATAATTTTGATACGGATATACTTTCAGATTTATCTATCAACGTATAATATAAGTACGTTTATTGGAAAATGCATTCTAAAGTAAGATAGTTTTTTTTTTTTTATTTACATTTCTATATATCAGTGAGACTTCAACCTTGTAAATTATAAAACGATTTAATTAATCAATATCCTGTAATATGTATGCACATACATATTTAGCGTTTTTTGCCTCGTACCTTTTTTAATGATATGTTAAAGAATACTTTGTTTTAAAATAAATGACAGGCACCGTAACAATTATCGATAATTAACTATTGACGTATCTTACCCAGGAATCGGTTCTTTTTTATTCCTATTTTTCGATAAAACCCCGTTAATAAATTGTTCATACGTTTTTTTTTAAACATTGACGGGACAGTGACAAAAAAAATACTTTCCATATCGATTGATTGGATACTTTTGCTCTATAATTTTGAATTCGAAGTACTTGACGACATATCCTGTTCAAAGTAATCAATACAAATCTGTTTTCTATTTCTAATAAATATTAGTAAAACTTGCCGACAATGTGTTTTTTATTGTTACAAGATAGGATTGTAAGCCCCATGCCAAACCTTCAAATTTATAAACCCTCGTGACACTGGATATATCCATTTTACATCTTACAACAAACCATGAGCTACCTTTATGAACTATTTTATTTCACCCTCGTTCACCATACGAGCGGATTCTTCATTCTAATCTACGCAAATTTTCAAATTCACGTTAAAAAAAAAAAAAGAAAAAAAAGATCTTTAGTGTCGAATTTATATTCGTAGTGTAGTGAACTTTCACGTAAGAGGAGAAGTTTCGTTAAATAATCGCACACACTTTAGTCGTCCCTGAATCTAACACACGAGTCTCGTACGTAACGCTACGTTACGTCACACGTGTACGTATAATAGCACGTGAACACCAACAGGCAAATTCGTATGTGTATTTACGAAAATCTTCGAATCTACAATTATGTATAACTAATCAAACGACGTAACGAAAAAAAAAGAAAAAAAAAATAAATGACAAATTTGCGAAGATCAACGAAATCTTATGCTAATTAACGTCGTCGTACCTCATCGAATTTGAACAAAGTTTTATTATATAACGCGCGTCGCATATCGGTTAAAGATGTCTAAGCAATTATATTAAAACTACAAACAACTTTAGTATTACGATGAACGTATTTGCTAAAAGAATATAAACGAATATTATATAATCATAATGATTTGATATTAGAAAATAAAGTCTAATCGTAATGCACTACTATTACTCATTCGCGGTGTCTTCTTAAAAACTTGATACTTCGAAATTACGTGTGTGTATATATAATCATTTAGTATCACCGATAAGCACGTGCAATCGTGCAATTCTCTTCTCTCTCTCTATCTCTCTCACTCTTTTTCTCTATTATTCTATCTATCTCTATACGTGTATCTATCTCTCTTGTTGCACGTACACGCTAGCTAACTCACTATCGCGCCAATTCCACTCTCATTCATTATATAAAGCTTCCCCAATGTTTACCAAGAGCGCACTTTATTTATAGTCACACCGCTATTCTTTATACGATGCTTACGAAGATTCGTTAACAGACGAAGGAAGGAACTTTTCTCTCTCGCGGCATCTTTTTAAATCCAATTGCATATAACAGACCTACCTTATGGCACACGGTGCATATATTCTTTCATCCAAATCTAAAGTCTCTTTCTAACAAATTTGCATAGAAATAATCTATATGAAACAAGTTCAAATAAATTCGTTCGATTAATTTGCGAAGTAAACGATCGAGAATAATGCAATGTTACGTTGTCCAATCAAAATCAATAATTATCTTACGCGATAATAATTTAATAGACAGGAATGATGATGATTTGTTTGTTTTTTTTTTTTTTTTCGTAAAGAATCGTAAAGATTTTGTTAATTAATGTAATTGATTAAAAGATCACGTAAAACTGTTGAATATTATTTATGTTATATTCGATGATCAACTCTAATTATTTTATTAACCAATCGTTAAGTATCAAACGCATTATTATCATTGAAAACACATTCGTGGAAAATAATATATATATATATATATATATATATATATATATATATATATGCCAAGCTGAAAATAACATTTATCTCACGCGAGAAGAAATAAGAAAAATTCTCAAAGGAATATTTCTTTTATTTCTTTTTTTGTGTGTGTGTTATTGTACATTTAATCGTAGAAAGAAGCTCCACTCGATCATTTAATATTCCTGATCGAATCATCGGAATTGGTAACATTAAAAAGTCTACTTTTTACTTCCATTTCTCTTTTACATTTTTGTCCTATTCCAAAAGGATATAAGTCTTGTTTCGTTTTCCATTTTTTTCGATGATACGATCGCGAATGACTTAGCGTTCTCTCCATGTGGAAGCCTATTGACGAAAGAGGGTTTATATAACTTTAGCGACTAAAGTCATTCCTCGAAGCGGTTTTAACCACATTTTTGCAAAGCCGTACGACCTAAAGCTCAAAGTAATAATGATACCAACAAATCGGTCGAAGAAAAACAACAAGATAAAGAACAATGAACAAAAGAATCAGCAATTTAAAAAAAAAAAAAAAGAAATAAAAATAACAGAATCTTAACTTATAAGGTTTGCACAGATAAATCGAAAATATTGAATACAAGTTTCGAAGAAAATAACAAGGATTAACGTATCTCTCGAGAGTTATGATGACACTCGACGTTCGCGAAGCTGGCTGCATCGAGTGATACGAATTCAATTTCTGATAGATATCATTGTCCTATTTATATAGAATTTCGATAAGTATCGTTTCAAGAAATTCATCGAATTCTTCAAATCAAGAATAACATCAATAATTCACAATGAGTCATCCCTAGCTTACGTATACGACAATTACGTACGTATACAAAATTTCAATATGATTCTTATATTTTAAAATAGAATTAATATCTCTATCAAATATATAATTATTATTATCTTAATAAGAGAGAGATTAATATAATCTTTGGTTTATAATTGTTGACAAAATAATTGGAACAGACAAATTAATAGACAATTGTAATTTTTAATAATACGATTGATACTTGTATATATAATCTTTACGATAGAAAATTGTAACGAAAATTGTTTAATCGTAACGCGATGATAGATTAAATGTCTGTGCAATAACACAAATGGTAAAACTATTATATTATTATCTTTCTTAACTTTTCTCTCTCGTATTTTTGTATTTTTATTTTTCTTACATTAGTTCACGCGTAAAAGTTTTACGTAACGGTAAGATACGTCATATTTCGATGATTAACAATTTGTTTTGCGATCGACAAAGGTGACTCTTTGTTCGACACAAATACCTTACGTAAGTCGGTAGATAAACGGGTATATGCAGCACGTATAGGAAAGATTAGACTCTTTCAAAATTTTATTCTCGTCTTTCGGGTCGGTTGTCTTTTTCGAATAGGTATGCAAGCAAGAGTATATCGTCTCTGACAAATACGATTGCACCAAAGAAAAAAGAAAACAACGTTTCTGATTCACGATTGATAAATGATACACGTTTATTCGAGTACATATGTTCTTTCATATATGCATCATTTTAATAAACAACTAATAAGAGAAACGATAAAAAGAATCGTGCTCGCGGTTAAACTCGTAAATATTTTCTTCTAGTAAAGTGTGTGAGTAATGTATGTGCATATACATACATACATACATACATACATACGTACGTACGTACTTCGATAGAATGACCGAATTCATGGCTTGGATATTTTTATACGACAAATTTATGAATGCTCAAAAATAAGAAAAATATATTCTAAGGAAAAGGTAGACAAGTCTTTGATAAAAATTGCATTAAAGAAACGAAACAAGAAAAAGAATAATAAAAATAAAAAAAACATATGGACCGGTGAGGTCCGTATTCATCGTTTCATCATTCAAATCACGATTGCCAGCTGTACATTTCTTATATCAATTGCGAACGATTCTAATAATCCTATAAACGGTGCAAATTTCGTCTGCAGTGTCCTCTGTCCTATTACATTTTTTAAAACAATGAAGCATATGATTCAATGAATCCTTTTTTAAACAAATGAAACAAAATGAATTGAAAAGAGACTTTGTCAGTAACGAAATGTGTTTAGAAAAAGTTTAAAGGTGACTAAAATCGATGCCATAAATGGACAATAGATAAGCCGGCATGTTGCCGAGTGGAAAGAACCTATGGGACAACATAATTAATCGGAGTTGCCGACTGATCGATATGAACAAATAAAAGTTGGAGCGTTAAGGGGTTAATTATGTCAAGTTTGACAACGTTATTATTAACTTTTTCAATATGATGAATTTTAACATGAATTTCAATAGGAACGATCTCCATCTGTCGTATTAATAATTTAGTGTGCATAATTGTAACACAGTCTCGTAGCAGTCAGCAAATCGTTCGGAGAAACGAACTCCGATTATCTAAGGACACGACAGTGATGGGGTCATTGACAAGAACCAAGCCAGATGGAGCTATGGCCTCAGCGAGGCCAAGCATAAAACTCGCACCAATCAGCTATGAAACTTGAATGGTGTTTCTTTTTTTTTTTTTCCTTCGATTAGAAACATTTGGGAATTTCCAAAAATTACCCTCCCCCTCTCTTCTAAAAGAAAAAGTTCCATCCATAGGAAAAAAGTTGTATTCAAATGCTTTGAAAATTGATAGTTGATCTTGTCACGATTTATCCCATAGGTCGAATAATTTTAATCGAGGGGAAGGGGGTTGAAAAAAGAGATTGCATCGGGGTAGGGTGGCGTTGCAACGAGAAACTAAACTGCTCATGCTCCGTAACTGCAAAGCCTAACCCTGCCGAGAACCCGGAGGAGAGAGAGAGAGAGAGAGAGTCGTTCGTGAAAAGGAGAGATCGATCGATCCCAATCGGAATTTGGTTAGTTTAATCATCAAAGTTTTAAACGTAACGACGATAAAAATCATTTTTTATTTTCTATCTTTTTATCTCTCCCCCACCTAACCCACCCACCCACTCTCCCTGTTCTCGTGCGTGCATTTTCGAAAGGATCCTAGGAATTTGAACGAATTAAAGGGAAAAACAAAAATAGGAGGAAAAAAGTGAATTAGATTTAGGCTAACTTGGGTGGGAGGACAAGAAAAATGATGAAAAATTAAAAGAGGTAGAGGAGGAGGAGGAGGAAAAAGAAGAAAAAAAAATTGTGATAAATTCTGATAGGATGGGAAAAAAGGAATCTAAAGGAAATAATAATAATAATAATAATAATAATAATAATAATAATACGTGGCGCTGGCATCGTAGTCGGCAGTCTGAGAAACAGCAGCAGCAGCAGCCGGGTGGGTTGATGACGGGGACGGTGGTGACGGTGGTGGCGTGCGATGAGAACGACGCTTCTAGTGGTGGCATCAGTCGACGTTCTACGTTCGTTCAACGCGTATCTCGATGGCGTTCAATCTCTCGCGAGTTCCTCGATAGCCGCGTGCTCGAGTGGACTTGTCAAACTTAAAACAATACCAACACCAACATCAGCCAGCCCCCGTTTTAACAAACCCCCGATCTATTACCTGTCTACCCTTTTATCTACTTACTTTCTTTTTTTTCTCCTCATCGTCAATCATATATATATTTACAGAGAGTTAATTGATCAGTTTGTTGTTGTTGTTGTTGTTGTTGTTGTTGTTATTGTCACGAGTTAATAATAACGCGATGCATGCCGAGTTTGGTATATCGAAATTCTGCTCGAGCGGTTTCTACCGCGCGGATTATTGGACGAGTGACGCGCGCACGTAAAAAGGACTCTGCCGCGTCCCTCTAATACAGAGAAAAGTGTGTGTGTGTGAGAGAGAGAAAGAGAGAGAAAGAGAGAGAAGAAAGTGTAGTCCTTTAAAACGACAATCATCGTCAGAATGGAACCCGCCAAAGATCGTCTGGCGTCTCGTTATTGTGGATATCGTTTGGCTGTCGAGATATATGAAAAGAGTCTGGTCAGAGCAGACAGGTCAGCGACTTGGTATCTCGTATCCGCTATTCTGGAAGAATTGGCCGGTCCAACTAGTACGGTCAATTGTATGCCAAGCATCACTAACGCGACAAGTGTGATGAATACTACGACGACGACGACGACGACGACAACTAATAATATTAATAATAATAATAATAATAATACGACAAGTTCAACGACGATGGATATATTAACGAATCCCAGTATGCCATTGAGAAGAAAAATCGAGTTCTATTTTGCTTGTCCATTTTGCGAAGGTACACTCTTCGAACCCGTTACCGCCAGCTGCGGACACACTTTTTGCAGGAATTGCATGGAAACGGGAACAAATTGTCGCGTGTGCGGACAAAAAATTGTAACCATTGGTCAAACTAACGTGCTAGTGCAAAGGCTCGTGGAAAAGTGGTGGCCACGCGAGCTCGAGGCCAGCAAAGCGAGACACGAGGGTGACCTCCTCATAAAGGAGGGTGACCTGACTAAGGCACTGGATAGGTACAACCTTGCCGTTAGACTAGGTGAGTACGTAAACTTATCTAATTTCCTTTTCTTCCTTATTTCTTTTATTTTTCTTATTGACCATCTTCCTTTTTATTTTCTTCATTCTTTTTTATTCCTTTTCCATATTTCGAAAGACCTTTTGCACGACGTCTAGTCATTTAAAGTATATCCCTTTTTATTTTACCTTCTCATTAGGTTTGCGCGCGAATCCGAACGTTCAGGAATCAAGAACGTTTCGTAAGGTATACGCCACTGTTACGTAAAGACCGTTATGAAACGCCAAACTTGGATAACGGTAACGTTTGTAGAAATCGCTTTGTGCGCGAAGATACGTCCAATATACACGTCCAATATATATGTACGAGTTTGTTGTATATTACTTACTATAGTCGTTTATTCTTATGTATAATAAAATAAGGACAAGCTATTTAAATTATCTTGCATTTATTTTTTCTTTTTCTTTTTTTTATCGATATATTTATATTAGACTTTGTCCTGTTTGAAATAATACAATTTTGCGCCTCGGTTTTTAATATAAAGCCCTTTAAATACGATTATTTAATATATATATTTGTTTAATCTTTGTTTTATTTTAATTATGAATAAAATGTATTGATCGCGTTGACACGTTGTTAACGATAGAAAATTATTGAATATTCGTCGTTTAAAATGTTCTATCATTGAACTTATTATTTATTGATTCGTGAAATAATTTTGCAAGACTGTTTCTAGTTGTTCTAAGTGATTTTCTTAATTAATATTAATATAATTTGCTTAAGGTGCAAATATTGTTATAAGTGACACGTGCTTTTTCTTTCTCCACGCGGTAGGACAAATTGATAAATCTGCTGCTGTATATTCGATTGCTTACGAATTCTTTCGTATATCCTCGAAGTATAACTTTTCAATCAATTTTGTATTAATACAAAACAGGTTTGCCAATTCAAGGAGAGAATGTTGCACTCGTGCAACGAAAACGATAACAAACAGAAACAAGAAACAAAAAATAATCAACGTTAATAGTATTCTTCTCGCGACTTTTTCATCACCCTGGCGGTCTCTGGTTGACGACCTCGTCGCAAATAAATGACGCAAAACTTCTTCTTCTTCTTTGTTCGAATTGCCCAGATACATTGAAATATCTCGAAAGATTTGAAAAAAAAAAGAAAAAGAAATAAATATACGACGACCGATTATTTTTTGTTTTTTTTTTTTTTAATGAAATTCGAATAAAATGTCTTACTTTTCAGGAAAAAAAATCCATTCCCATGAGAATAAGAAATAAAAAATAGAATATTTGTTTTGTTTTTCTTTTTTTTTGTGATACGGGAAAACGAAAAGGTTGTGCAGTAAGATTGATCGTAACGTTGAGATTCTGTTATCGTAAAAAAAAAATAAAAAAAAAATAATTTCAATTAAACGAATCCATTGGATTTTCACAGAAATGGCGGAGAAGTTTATAACGACTAATGTATATATTTCGAAATGGTCGAGTACGCGAGCGCAGCCAGCCGAGATAGGTCGACGCACTGATGCAAGTCCAGATATAAACCTGATAATCGTTCACGGCCCCTATTTATACAGCAAGCACAAAGATGGATTGACTTCTACGATAATCCGTCCATTATCCTTACCGAGAAGTGAGACTTTCGTCAATAATTTAACTAATTTCTCTCTCTCTCTCTCTCTTTCTCTTTCTCTCTCCCTCGTATCTTTTTATTTTCTATTTAATACAATATAAATTACACCACGATAATAGCACGAAACTATAACCAAATCGATAAATATATTTTTACAAATTTAGTTACTCGACCTATCCTTTTGTTTCCTTTTTCAAATCTTCTAATTAATTTCTAAAAACCGTGAACATTCGTTGCATATACGATTTGTTATATATCAAAACACTGCATCACACCCCACGTATGTGAAATCATTTAATTACATTAACAGAATATTTCTAAATATAAATTCTTATCATCAGTATATATATATATATTCATATATATTTAATCAATCTACAATATATCATTTATAAAAATACCACTATCTAAATAATCTGTAATAATTTATTATATATTTTATGTTATTTCTCTCAACTTTATAAAAAAAATATCTGGTATACAATAAAACATATATAAATAAATAAATAAATAAAATGAATGGGAAACGTGCGAACGGATATGCGAAATAATAATGTGTTCGAGATAATGCATGGTAAAATGAGAAGATGTCGTACTAAAAAGGGATGATGAGATTACGTTAGAAAACGAAAAACGAGGAATACGGTTAAGACTACTACGACTAGAAGACGAAGACGAAGACGAAGACGAAGACGACTATGACGAAGACGACGAAGATAAGTTCACGGCCAGTCTGAGACGGTGGTTATATAACGCTTCGAAAGAGGCACGAACAAGTCGGCAAGAACGAACTATTCCGAAGGCATGGCGTTCCATCGTTGAGAGTCACGGTGGATGCACTCGGGAGACAAAGAACTCGGACTCGTTGAAAGAGAGTGCATCGTACCTAGGTACTTACGATTCTCCTTCTTTCTCTCTCTCTCTCTCTCTCTCTCTCTCTCTCTCTCTCATTCTCTCTTATTCTTTCTTTTAACGTTTATATTATTTTACGTTTGTAAGTATTAACTTACATACACTTACGTTACGTGACATTAAGCACGTTGACTTCAACGTCTCAACGTTACAAGCAAACATAAGTTTTCCTACAAGTAAAGTTTAATATAAAAAGAAAGAGAAAAAAAATGACAACGGGAAATTCATAGATTAGTCGGTTAATCCTTTGAGTTTGATGACGAAGACAATCAGAGGACGTTTGCCTGCCTCGAGGACGATTACTCATCGTATCAAATCGTTTTATCGCGTATCTTTTTGTCTTTTTATTTTTCTTATTTATATCTAATCGCACACATTCGTCGAGTATCTTATAAGAGTTTTAAGAGAAGAAATGTAAACTAATTTGTTCTACGAGGAGACAATACAATAATGTATTTTCAATATGAAATATCAGAGAATTACGATGAATATATATGTGATATATTTTTTAAACATGATATTTGTATTATTTACGATATCAATATGTTGAATTCCATTCAAGTTTCATACGTTTTACTATAGATGCCATGTTTGTAGATAGTTAAGATTAAATTATTATTATTTGTCCAGATATCATATTAATAGAATGTCTTTAAATGTAAATTTAATCAGTTGTATATATCATCTAACAAACATTCTCTAAATTATTTATAATTAATTTTTATTTTTTACCTGGCCTCTCTTTTATAAATTTTTTATTAATAGGTTTATCCCGTAAAATAAAATAACGTTGGTTATACCGGTGACCCAAATTGCATTTAAAAAACACGTTTATCTTTTCGTAATTATTTGCAACAATTATGCTTATAATAAAACCATCCCTTTTGTACGATTTATATATTCCCTTCGCGTAAACCAAGAGGATTGCTTTTCCTTAAAGAAAAAAAAAGAAAAAAGAAATCTTGTGTTTCTTCTTTCCTTCTTTCGTGCGAATTCGATGTTAGGTGGATGGAACTCTGCCAAATACTGGATATCTCCTATCGGTCCTCCGATACACACTGTTGCTCCTTCTCGTGAAAATCCCGCGGGAGAGGTCGAATCAAACCAGAGGGAACGTGCCCGCGAATTCTAAAGAGCCTAGTGCATTTCGGAGGTCAAGGACGTGACAGTAACACGTTCAAATGATTCTCGAAGAAAGCAACCTAACTAACATTCTGCGCTACGAGATCGAAAGTCGTTTGATTTAACCCTTTTGAGTGTTAAATACTTTTAGTGTTGAACAAAAATGATTCTAATAATAAATTATATTTAATAATTAGAATTTTGTTTGTGTTTGATTCTCTTTAATCAGAATGAGATGATGTATATTTAATCTTAAATCACGCCACGAAAAAATATCTTCTTCTTCTTTCTTTCTTTCTTTTTTTTTTTTTTCTTTTTCTCTTCCACTTTTTATCAAATCTCGCGTTGTCGTCGTATTCTCGTACGTTTCTCGAGGGACGCGAAAGTGTGTCAAGGTGTTTCATGGAAATTAAAATCACTAAATTCGATACGATGTGTACCAAATATAATCGCATAAGAAAGAAATAACTCCAAAACAAAGTTTGGCAAAGTATTATTCGATGCACGTGTCCTTGCGTAATAATACATTAAAAAATATATATATATATATATAAAAATGGCACACATATATTATAATTATTTTACATATTAGGTTTGTTTTTTTGTTTTTTTTTTTCGTTTTCTAATTAAAATCTTAAGTAACATTAAAACGAATCCAATCGATTTGTAAAACAAATGACAATGTTGCGCACGTTTGTGGAATCATTATCCGATTCGAATGCTTGCCACTCATCCCATCCTCCTTGTCTTCTTCTACTCTGGTAACAGTAAAAATAGAGATAAATACAATTGACTTTGTTGAGTTCCGCGGGCGAAAGTGGGTCACGTCCTCGATCCTTTTGCGATCGTAACCATTCATCGCTTGGAATTTTTCTTCCTCGTAATGACACCTTATACGAACACGAGTTATTTGCGTGATTCTAGTATTGATTTTTGGAATCCCTTGTTTTTACCTTTTCATACTTAATTGTCATCTTCCAATTATGAGCTCATCAAATATACGTTTGTTTCAATTATTTGTCAATGGTTTTATTCACACTTTAATATTGATGATACGTAAAATATATATATATATATAATAAAAGACATTTGCTACGTGTCATTTTCATTTAATTTTAGGGCTAAAAATAAATGAATTAATTTTGGATACGCGTTAAATTAATTTCTCAGTTCGCAGTTTGCGTATCATTGCATTTTATTACAAAGTTTCGTGAATTACATTACCTCGTAGAGTATCTCTTAATTTAAATCTGACACGTTGTGTTAACTTTTACATTTGAATTTTTTCATAAAAGTTCTAAGAACAATATAAGCTCAAGCTTGATTCGTGATATATTACGAATGCATAAAATTACTTAGAGATTATATAATTATCTTGAACGAAATTAATTCGACGTAGTAGTATGCGCGATTTGTGTCAAGGTGAGGGAGCCACGTTTTATGTTTCTTTCGTTCTCGTAACTACGAAATGCAATATTTTCGTAATAAAAAAAAAAAATAAGAGAGGAAGAACAAACCGCGACGCGATAACCTCGATCCTTTCGGAACGCGTTAGAAATGACAAACAAAAATTCAAACAAAGAGAAACGATTTTTTAATAATTTTCTTTCTTTTTATCTCCGTATTTTATTATAGTAGGAAGACAAATACTTAAATGATATTTTTAAACAAACCTTAATTAAAATTTCATTCAAATTTGTTTAACGTGAAACAACGATTTCTCCAATCGGTTATCATACAACTTATTACTAAATTCTTTCGTATAAAACAGGATGAAACGATGTTTTGATAAAATAAAATAAAAATAAAAATTAAATTAAATTAAATTAGAAAAAAAAAAAAAAAAGAAAAAATGTAAAAAGCATGCAAATAATGTTTGTTCGTTCGGTCAACGTCGTGCCAAGTAACGTTTGTTGTCGCATATATGCTTGATAGGTATAGATCTACGCATAGTTTCGACATAGCTAAGATTCTAATGTGCGCAATACGCAATGCGAACTACCGCTTCCTTACTGCGGTATAACTGCGGGAGAAAATTACGGAACCGTAAGGAGTACACGATGATTTTCCCGTATACTAACCTGGCCTTCAAACAATTTATTTACTTCGTACAATATTTATAAATAGTATATATATATGTATGTATGCACACACATAATCTAAGGAAATGATTCGTTTTATACACCGTCCCGCGTAGTAATTATAATACAAGTATTTTTTTTCTTTTCTGAACTGATCGTAAATCAATATATACTTTTAATTAGCATACTCTTTTACAATCCAGACTAATTCTTTTAACACATTTAAAGCAGTGATGTCATTAAATAAATATTTAAATATTAAATATTCTAACACTTACTGATCGATACAATCACCCCACGATTGAGAAGGTCTCTCCTTTATAGTTTCTATTTTAGTGATTATAATAATAATATTAATAATAATAATAATGTATGCTTTTATAAACTGTAACCGTTGCGTTTGTACACTAGATTTTATCCATTTTTTATTTTTATATCTAAACGAAAATAGATCAATCTAACGATACTTTGTTATGTTACTAATTTTACATCGTCTTCTATCAACCTGCAAGAATTACTCGAGTTCATTGTACGATCTTCCTACCACCACCAAGTCTTACGGTCTTCCAATTTCAATGAAACGTGAATCTTATGATTCTCATTCAATCGTTCGTTTGTAACTGTCTAGAACATTGTTTGTAATTTATATACGAGGATATCATTAATAATCTTTGACGTCGTTGACATTCGATAAAAATGCAATTTAATACTCGATCTTGTGTATTCATTTGCAACTTTCTTCTGTTTTTTTTTTTTTCTTTCTTTCTTGCATAAAATGATACACGTGTTAGAAAAAAGAGAATAAATTAGACAAAGCTAAAATAATTGCAATTAGTTTGAAATCTCACACATAGAGTTCAATGAATTATCGTATCGTAATTGGATATGGATAACGTTATAATAATATTATAACCCGTTTTATACGGATGACGAGGTTATGATGATTTTGATATAAACGAAACGAAATGTGAAATTCATCTTGCGGAAACGGTTACGAATTGATCCGAATTTAAATAGGTTTCTTGCGACGTGTGTCGCCCACTCTATCTTTCTTTCTCTTCCTCTCTTCCTCTCTCTCTCTCTCGTCGTTGCCGTTACGACCTAAAGAAAATTACGTAAGGTGCTCGTTGATTCGTGCTTGAGTCTTACTCATTCGCCGACTCGCAATTGCGTATATCAATATCGTGATTCATAGTTTAATCCAGAGGTTCCGATTCACTGTCTTATTAAACGAAACATTACGAATAAAATAATAATGCAACGAGGAGAAGAGAATGACAAAAAAAAGAAAATGAACGGGTAAGAATTTTGGATTGTTGTCATCGTCGTTAACTTTCAGCACCGAACGCACGGATTATTCTCTTCCCAATGAAAAAAAAAAAATATCGGCAGAAGTTGTTATACGTTGTCTAAAAAAGGTAAAAATCCGAAGAAAAGTGGTAAATCAAGCTTTTGCGAGATACATTCGCCAAATTCGGTGCTCCTGTTTGGGTTCAGGTTGCTGACTCTGTTGCTGATTACTGCTGACTACTGTTACTGTTACTGTTGGTCTCTCTTACAACGAGAAACCGGTGGTGAGTTCGTTTTTCAAGACCATTAAACTTCTTTTTCCATTTCTTTTTTTCTTCTAAACGCGCGTTAACATCTAACGCAAAAGAAAGAAAAAGAAAAAAAAAAAAGAAACCGAACCAACGTAAGAGTAATCCCTACCTTTTATTACTTTTTGGTGAAATGATCTAACAGTTACGACATATCGAGATATTACCTCACAATCGAGTGCTACATACTCGTTCATTACGCGATACCTGGATTCCTTTTGATCGATCAGAGGTACCCTTTTACGTATATTTTTCTATTTCTAAAAGTTTCTTAACATTTTTAAATGAAATGATGTTAAACATTGCCAGAAGATAATTATCTACATTTTTGTCAATAATTATTAATCGATCCTCTTTCCCTTAAGATTCATTAAAAACTTCAATATTCCTTTTAAAGATAATAAATTCGATCTCTTACGAGATTCGTCTATTTTTCTATGTCTATATATATATATATATATTTATCCCCAATCATTACCTAATGATTTCTTTTTTTTTTGTTTTCCTTTCATTTATTCCTAGCTAATTATAGAATAATATTCTAGATGTGTCAGCTATATTTTCTCGTAATAATCTATTTACTCGAGGGACGAATTTTGGAGGATTACATGGAAAACGACGTGTTCTATTTGGACCGGTGACGAGTTGGTTGGTTGGTGGTAGCTTTACGTAATCTACAATAAATACAGAAGCGATCGATATCTCGAAGTGGCATCCAGCAACGAGTCCAAGCGTCACGACCTTCTCTTCTTCATTCTCTATCTTTCAATTTACAATATTCTCTCTGTCTCTCTCTTCTTTCAAAAAAGTTCCAATCGATTATATCGAATTATTCGCATTCGCTTATCGAACTACGTGTACGAATGGCAACATCCTTTATCACAGAAGTAGTATCGATGATACATTATTTCTTCAATATATTTTCATGTGTGTGCCTCTCTCTCTCTCTGTGCGTATGTGTGTGTTGTCTCTTCTTGCTTATTTTGTTGTTGTTGTATTTCTACCAAATTACGAGTGCGCATCTTATCGACGTGAGAACGAACGTGCGCGCGCCCATGGTTCTTACTTACGTAACCTTTCTCTTCGTTAATATTTAATACCTGCTCGATGTGTTTCATTCTATTCGGGAAATATAATCTCTACGCAACGTAATCTCCTCATTAATTTTCTCCTTATGCAAAACTTTCGACTGACGACTACCACCGGCTACCGGTGTTGTTTCCTACATCATTTCTCAACTAACAACATTAATTTTTCTTTTGTTTCTATGTGATTCCACCAATATATAATAAAATTCAATAATTCGTTGTCGCGGCATATTATTATAATATCTCTCATAAATAATTCTTCCTTCAAAAATTCTTTTCCAATCGATTAATGTGAATTATTCGAATGGAGAAACAAGAAAACAAAAAAGTAATCGGCTAATAGGTTCGCTAATTTGTCTCATAAATTCAAGGTGGACCGAAAGTTTTGTAAATTATATTCAAAATCGAATACATATTATAGGTGACTTTTTATCTAAGTTAATTTTATAATTATCTCCTAGGTTTAAATTTGGGGACTCGTAATTTATATCATTTAAACAAAATTTAACTTACGTAAAGTTGGAAGATAAAAGAGAAATAATTGATTGTGTTTTTATTTGAAACTTTTGGCCCACTTTGGAAACTTTTCACTTGCATTATCGATCGGGGAATAACGTAGCCTTTATCCACATTTTGATTGCTTTTAAACAAGATACTTTATTTTATTCTAATCAAACGAAATGTGATCATGAAAAAATGGTATTGTAAATAAAAAAAAAAAAAAGAGAAAGAAAGAGAAAGAGAAAAAGAGAGAGAGAGAGAGTGAGAGAAGAAAAGAAAAATCAATGGGAAAGCGTGAAACGTATAAATGTGAATATTTCCGATAGCAATTTGGCGGGAAACGCCCAGTGTATGTACGGCACGTCCACAATATATGTGTGTATGTATATATATGTGTATGTATGTATATCATGGCCGGTCGATACACGGCGGTCCAGTTACGTAAAAGGAAATAATAAGAGAGACCGGGGGAGGCATATTTGTCGAGATAAGATAAAGAACGATTGCGGTCACGTGCTCGTCGTACTGTCAAACTTCTCTGTTATGTAAACTTTGAGCTCTCTTGGCGATTCGCCATCTGCCGTCGTCGTCGTCGTCACCGTCACCGTAACATCTAACCACCACCATCGAAGACATCTTCGACTTATTTTCGGCATTACGCGGGTCCCTCCTATCATCATCATCATCCCATGATACCATCATACCATTTTAACATTTTCTCAAAGAAAACTTAAATACACGCAAAGAACAGAAAAATCCCATTCTCTCTCTCTCTCTCTCTTTCTCTATAAGGTGTACCAGTTACTTACGAATGAAATTTCAATTTTGATATTTGTTGGATGCGGCGGGGAGGTATTGACAATTTTGGAAATCCTAAATTCGATTCTTCCTCGCTAAATTTATGATCCCGAATAGTCGGGTACGGTTTCTATCCTATGATTATATGAATTTAACGATGAGAAAATAAAAGTTACAAATGATTTCATAAATTATTATTATCGTGTTTGTGTTGTTACATTACGTGATATTATTTTTAAAAACTATTACCATTAACTGAGATTTTTATACTTACATATATATTTAAGTTGTGTGATTTCTCTGGTGTACGCGAATATAAATTCATAAATAAGTAAGACATGTGTATGTGTGCATACGGGTTCCGGTTTGTTCTACGAATAAGGCGTGTGTTACGCAACACACAAAGACATTTTCCTTTGTTCGTAATATTAATGAGTGCGTAACGACGTTTATTCGGCTTCGACGAATAAGCCTACGCTTGTCCCGCAACATCCGACGCGGACGGATAACATTTTCTTCTTATCGTAACGTGACCGGATGGAAAAATATTGTCCCTCCACCTCGTTAACTATAACGCCCATCATCTACCGAGGAAACGTTATTTTTAGTTTATCGGCCTAATTAAAAAAATGTTCCTTCATAATTTCATTCCCGATGCTTGCTTTAGCGCTGTTTCATTTTATTTCTTTTTTTTTTTTTTCTTTTTTCTTTTTTTTTTTTTAAATAAAATAAAGTACACGCGCGCGCATCATAGACTTTTTTCAAAATAATATAATTATTCTAGACTAAGATCGATTATTATTTACTTCGACATTGTAATAATTAATCCAACATTCGATTGTTTCTAACTGCTTTTATTTCATTTCTTGTCTATGAAATAATTTCAGATTATATTTGCAAACACATTGAGCGTGTAAAACGATCGAGAATCTTTTCGTGTTATAATTATTCGTTGATGTTTAATTTTTAACGTTAAAGGGAGAAAATCATGAAGGGAGAAGAAAAAAGAGAGTTAGGATAGTAAAGATTTCATTCATATTGTCTCGTTTGTCATGGTTTCTCGCTTAAATATTTCAAGGAATAATTATGGAGAAAATTTCAGTCATAAATACGGCGCACATTTGTGTTTAAACGTGTTATGCTATTACACGAAAATGAGCGTTATGTATTCCTCTACGTTAAATTCGGGAACGACGAGATTAAACCGAACCCGACGCGTAGCTCATTCCTCGTTGCCAACTTTGCGTTCTGAGAAAGTAAACATTAGGCTGCTACTGTTACCCACTGCAACTGCAACTGCAACTGCAACTGCAACTGCAACTGCAAACTGCAAACTGCTACCTTATCCAACAAACCAACGTGATTCTCCTTCCCTTTTTTTCTTCCCCCATCATTTTAACTTTCCTCGAAAACTGATGAATAAATTACGAAATCATTTTGCGATACGTATTAATAATAATAATAATAAAAAAGAACACTGTACGCGCGTATCAATATGTAAATTGTGCGTACACCTGAAAAGGAAGAAAGATAAAGAAAAAAAAAAAAAGAAAAAAGAAAAGAAGATACGATTACGTTTACTAAAAGAAAAGAAACGAGGAGAAAGGTAAGGGGAAAAAAATCAGCAAAGAACCGAGTCGGCGAAAATGTTAATTATTCATTAGAAAGAGATAATACAAATAAAAGCAAACGGAAACGTCGTGAATACCATTACTGAAGAACGAAATAACGTTCGTAGCGATCTCTAATTTAATCTAACTTCGTTAAATTGCCGTCGTATTATGGACGTTATATACGTTAGTATGTGTGTATAGATTCACATATATATACATATGCATAATAAAATTCGTCGTACGCCACGTAACGAGGATCCTCGTTCGTTTTAATAACGATCGGTAATTCTTTAAATCGTTTTCCGAATGAGATTTTACATTGCCGTGAAGAAAAATAATTCGCAATCGCGAAATTAAAAAGATGCAACAAGTATTTTATTGTTGTTGTTGTTGTTAAATTTGGCCGATATGCAAGTTTGGAAGGAAACGAAAAGAAAAAAAAAATATAAAGCTTCGTCGTGTAAATTCAATTATGTTGTTGTTGGGTGATAGAAGAAAAGAAAAAATCCTATGTGTTAGGCATTTTTTTTTATCGGCCACGTGGTCATAAACGAGTTTAACGAATAGCCAGGTCGTATTTACTTTGTAGCGTCTTCCCAAGCCGAATCTATCTGCTGGTTAGAGATCGGCCGACCGATTACGTAACGATAGATTTATATAAATGGTTACGTTGACACTAGATCCCCGGCCGTAGCCGCCTCGGCCATCGTTATATTATCTAACGTGGATCCGCCCCTCTACGATGATTCCCCGGGTACATCAACATCTTCCTCTATATGCCTATTACTTTTTTACTCATTCTATCAAATCTCCTTCTTATCTATATAACTAAAACTCCTCGAACAATCAAATCTTATCAATTGTGTTTTCTCCTAGCCAGAAAAGTTTGCTAATTAATATCATTTATTATTATAACATTAGCTTATTTTTTTTTTGTTTTTTTTTTTTTTTTTCATTTCTTCCCTTTTATTTTTACATTCGTTAAGATTTTGCTCCTCCAATATTTTTTCTAGAGAAAATGTTATTTATTTTATATTTTATTTTAATTTAATTTATTCCACATGGGAAATAAATCATATTAATACAACATTTCTATAATTTCAATCATATTTTTTTTTTTTTATCGAAATACATATATATATATACAAAATATTAATCAATACGATTATTTTGATATTTACACGTATATATGATTTGATAGTTTTTTCTCTTTTTCGATTGGTCAATTAAATCTTACGTGTTCCTTCGATTCGTTCTAACGAATTCACGTAGAAAGAATCGTATAAAAGGATTTGTAAAAATTGTTAGGGGAAGATCGATAGACGTGAGTAATCTCGTTTACTCACATTACTTAAATTATTGTTGATTCGTAAGAGGTAAGAAATAGGTATTACCGAGGTATAAGTATAAGTACTACTCGGTGGGCGGTGAGAAGGGGGAGAACAAGATATTGCGATATGTATTGCTATAAGATCCCTCGGACATGGTTGACCCCATCAGAAATTTTGACCCCTTCTTTGGTTGTTCCTCGAGTATAAGATACTTTCTCGGCGGGTCGTGCGCTCGTGCACTAACTCATTCACTAACACGCACACGCACGGCAGGGCTGACGTTTCTGTCAATTACATAATAAAAAGCGTTATGTAAGGACGAGAGAGAGAAAGAGAGAGAGAACTAACGCGTCGTCGCATAAACGTGGCCAGAACACTATACACCATAACTCGATTTCTGACGTATCCGAATCCTTTGTCGAAGTCAAACAAATTGCAATTGACTAACTCGCACTAATATACGAAATAATATACGAACAAATGCGTGAGAAATCAAATTTCGCCGTTACGATTTTATTATCGTTTTCATTGACGCGTTTGTTACGTTGTCTTACGATGACATAAGCGGCCAATGGTGATGACTCGGCTACGCGATAAATCGAATAAATTATTATATGGGATTATAGGGGAAAGAAAAAAGATAGAAGAAGAAGAAGACGTAACGTTGTTCTCAATTTTACCGGGATGGGTTTGATTGCTCGATACAATATTACTTTTTAATCTTCTGATATAGAATTATTTATATTTTCTTCCATTTGCATTTATTTATTATTTTTAAAAACGTTTTATCATAAATAAACGCGTTGACAATAATCAATATTACATTATTCTACATTTAATTGTAATATCACCTCGAATAAAAATGACATTGATTCTTTTTGATATTAAAGCAAGCTGTTTCTAGATCGTATCGTAGTCAGGTATAAAAGAGTTACACCTGAAGTGGTACACGATTGTCGAGGACGAAAGAAGAATAGGTCAGAGTCGGGCAGGAAATTCGATCGAACGGAAGTATTGTTGAGGAGGTACTTGACCGTGAAAAATGCTTTAACTTCTATACATATATACAACACGTGGAAAGCAACCAACAACCAACTTGATCGAGCACCACCAACACATAGTATTGTTTAATACTTCATCGAAAACGAATCCAAGCATTGTCGATATACATAATCCTACTAACATCAAGAAAAATAATAAAATCAAAGCGTTATAATTTGATATTTGATTTATCAAATGATTTATTCTTTTTATACACATGTGCTGCTACGTTCGGAAAATCTCATATAAACAACATTTAACAACAGAATTTTGATAGTGGGGTCAATGACTCAGTTCAACGGCGAATTTCTAAGGGAATAGTTCATAGATCATATATATTCCGAGCTTTTTGCATCAATTAATTAATAATTATTTCAATGCACTAATGCACTCTTCTTATATTTCAAATTATTTCGACATATATATGTACTGGATCCAATATTGCATACTTATTAACATATTTTAAATATGAAATAATTTCGATGAAAATTCTATTCGATGAAAAAACATTAGTTTAAACAATTAAATATATATATACATATACAACAATAGACACTTGCATCGATTAATTAATAATTATTTCAATGCACTATAATGCACTCTTCTTATATTAGGTTGTCCCATAAGTTCCTTCCATTTTTTTGATGCAACGCACAAGATGGGAAATGAATATTTATTTAAAACAAATTTCTATACTTTGTTTTATAACGTTGTTTTTTATCTTTTTTTTTTTTCAAGAAGGATAAGAGAACAAAAAATTCGATCGAAGAATTGCTATGACATAACAAATAGATATACCAATGTGTCACAGTATAATTTACATAACATTTTTAACGTCGTCTTCTTTCCCTCCCACTCTTTCCCCCATTTACAAATGTTTCATTACATAACTTATTTTTATAATGAAAGAAAGAAAGAAAGAAAGAAAGAAAATTAATGTGAATAATGAACGTCTAATAAACAACGATCGTAAGATTTAATCTCGCAATTAAAATTGTGAAAATGTTTCGTAAGGAAAGACGAGTCGACATTTTTGTTTTGTGTTTATTCGTAAATAGAGGATTATGATAAACGAATTCTAAACTTATGGTTTTGATTGACGAATAAGATACACATGTGTGTGTGTGTGTGTGTGTGTGTGTGTGTATAGTGCTTTAATTAATTTTTTTAAATTGAGAAATCTATTAGAAATAAATGAATATAAATGAATTAATATAATGTGTAGGAAAAGAGAAAAAAAAAAGTAAAATGAAATAAAATGAAATGATAAACCCCTTATACGGGGACGTATTAATATCGGTTGATTATTTCTCAGTATGATGCAAAGAACTTCGTACCGATGGAAATAGTTGCATATTATTTGGCAACCAAGTAGCAGTTGTCAAAGTGACAGTATTCTTCTATCCTCGTTACTTTCGGTCTTTGCTTGCCCACGTGTTGGATTCTATCGATCGTTGCCAACAAACCAACCAACCAACCAACCAACGAACGAATCAAATACATTTCCCAAATCTAATCGTTGTAACGTTGTAATTGTAATCTTCATTGCGTATCGATAATTAAAATTCGATTACGAGTTCATCATTTGAATTATTTTTATGTCAAACATTACTTATTTAATTATTTAATCATCTTATCGATTAAACAATATGAGAAAACAATTGGGCAAAGGTACAAAATTAATCTCGTTCTTAATTGTTTCTAAACAAATTTCTATGTTTTAATAAAGATTCATCTAACAATTTTGAGTATCCCTGAAAACTTTATACGTACATAACATTATTCAAAATAAATTAAAAATACGATAAATATTTTGTTCTACTCGTAAAACAAAAAGAAATGCACAATATCTAGGATAAGTGTTACACATTGAAATTGGTATCTAGATATTTTGACAAAACATATAAGAAAATTTGATAGATGATAAAAAAGGGAAGAATAAGTGTAAAGACGAAGAAAAAGGGCGAGAAATGAATATAATAGATTAGCGATGTGTGTGTTTATGCGTTATGTTTGTCAGAAGAGTTTGATCCGAGTAGAGAGAGAGAGAGAGAGAGAGAGAGAGAGAGAGAGAGAAGCGTCATCCGGGCCGGCGCGGTATGGTGCGTCATGGTTTGAACAAGGTGGTGTGGTGTGGTGCGGTGCGGTGCGGTGCGGTGCGGTACGTGCGGACCCAGCACGACAAGCAGCCGGTTACGTAAAGGTCGGTCACCCGGCCACGTTCTTCTCTGTCAGCCAACACGCTGCCATCGTTCCACACTGGTTCGCACCCTTAACGGCTTTATTGTCGAGCCAATTTTGTCATAAATCGATACATTTGTCCCTATCTTTACACGAGGACTCTCTATCTTATTATATTTCTCTTTCTATTTCTCTCCATTGATACAAATTATTAATCAACATCAATTGATAATAATATTTTCTTCAATCGATTTTATAATCTCAGAACCCGATAACGCTATACATATATGTATATATTTACATTCGCGTTATAATATATAATTAAAATCTTACAAATGTTATAAATCAAATGATTAATATTAGTTACACTGGTTATATTAGCATAGATAATATTTACCTTTAACAAGATTCTTTTTTTTTTCTTTTCTTTCCCTCCCCCTCCACCCCTCGTACACCTTTTCCTCTATCGTGTCAATACTTTTCTTTTAACTATCTCTATTCTAGTATATATGTACATAAGCGTTCTTGTATCAATATATACATATCTTTTTAGTGTTAATATTATTTCAAAATATATTTTGTTATTATCGTTTATAAATAACTGTTAATTAAACGAACAATTATATATCCGATGATACGTAATAGTTTACGTTCGTTCATTGACCGTTTTATTAAAAGGTTTCCGATTGCAACGGTCAAAGAACAGACGGAAGGAAAGGCGTTAGTTGAAGAAACACGCGATCGTAGTTAATTTGTTAGCTAGGAATATATAGGAATACTATCTACTTGCACTTATGTTTAAGACGATAGTATGAGAACGATCGATCATCCGGAGCACAAACCTTGGCATTCGATCATAAAATAGAAAACAGTCTTGCAACCACGTTTATAACTTAGATCGCGACACAATTAATTATCGATCTTATTAAATTAATTAATTAACAAATTGGTTTATTGTATTATCTTTTATGCATATTTATGTAGTTTTTTTTTTCTTTTTCTTACGTTACGTTACGTTAATTTGTTTTATTTTTTAACATAGGATTATAATATTATATAATAAATAATGTAAATTTGATCGTTAATCCACATTAAGATTCAAATGATTTTTTCGCATATATATAAAAATGTATACTATCTTATTAGTAAATTATTGGTTAAATATAAAAATTATTTACGCAATGGTCATTAAATGTAGTTACGAAAGGAATAGATCACAAATCATTCGATAATTGATATTAGTAACGTAATAATCGGTTAAATACATTTGAATTATAAATACGATCTAGATCGGTTCGTAACGACTTGTTTCATGAAAAATCGACAAATTTGTTTATCGTAATTTTAAGACGAATTTAATGTTAACTACTTTGATGAATTATCGTTCTAAGAATTCACGATTTCTCGTACTAACGTCAAAACCTAACATAAGTTGAATACAATTTCTTGAAAGACGACGATTTTATTAAACGATTAAAACGTTTTCATACGCGACGACTTAGTTTGTAAAACTTCAACGAGAAGAGAACGATATGTCATTACTACTAATAGCAACACCACGAATGATTAAGCGTATTCCAACAATATTTCTCTATGTTCTTCTTTAACATAATAATCGTGAGTCAAGCATACACATACAATTTTTTTTTTATATTCGTCGTGTTCTATCAAAAATGAAAAAAAAAGCCAAGAAATTTTGTACGAAGATCGGTTACACGTTATATTATATTTTATATTAACGAATAAAAAATAACATCTAACCAATCAGGTATTTCGAATTCTCGATTTTATCCAACTTAATCCTTTCTCTCTCGTGTACGAATAATAAAAAAAAAAAAAGAAAAAAAGAAAAGGAATTATATTCGACTCGTCGTTTTTTTTTTTTTTTCTTTTTTTTTTCTTCTCTTAAATTAACTAATAGACCCAACAAAAATATGTTACTTTTCTTTCTCGACTTTTTCTTTAGAGAAAGAAACAGTCAAGGTTGTTGTGCAACGAAAGGATCGATTCGAAACGATATATCTACATACGTTGTTGTATGTCTTGTTGTAGTTTTAAATGAGCTACCTTATATAAGTCCCGTTCCTCCTATCTTTATCGAGATCGTTTATTCAATCGAGTACCACCCGAGAATAAAATATATATGTTTAATAAAAAAGAAAAAAAAAAAGAAAAGAAAAAAAATATAATATAATATATGAAAAACAAAATTCTCTTTATCTTATCGTACATTGATAATAATAATTTTATGAACGTTTGGATTAATTATATATCGCGTATTTTATTTCGTTTCGTTTTTTTCTTATAATTATTACGCTAAAATACATTCGTATAAATTAATATGGAAAATAAAACGAAAAAAGAAAAAGAAACAAACATACAATTCTCAAGAATATAATATGAAACGTTTGTGATTTATTCGTGCAATTGGCATGAGCATATATATGTATATGTATATATATATATATACATAGACCGGTGGTCATAGCGCGTGCCGGAAATTCATTCTCCACCAACATATAGAAAGAGTTCTCGCGACGAAGGCAATGACATTGCTCACAATGCCAGGATGCACTCCCGACGTTTGCACCCGTCTACCTCCGCCAGTACTACTCCCCCCTTGTCCCTCCCGCCCCTCGACCACTCAACGTCACGGTCTCCTCGTCAAATCGGTTCTTCACGGTCTACGCTTTTGAACTACGCCTCTTCTCCCTCCTTCCCACCCTCGTAACCACCCTCTCTAATTGATCTCCTCATGACTAGCAAGAAGTGCATTCACGAACTTACAAAACAAATCATTTGTCATGTCACAAGAGGTATCTTGATTTATATATTTCAAACAAAAAAAAATTAGTTTAATTTATTCCTTATTATTGATTTTATTTTCTTTGTTTTTTCTTCTTTTCTCTTTTTTTTTTTTTTTTTGACAGTATATTGCAATGATTTTATAATTCGCGTTAAATGTTGCAAATGCGGAGAAGATATAATAATTATGATAATGATAATGATAAATTAATCGTAATCGTTGAACAAATTCGAATATCAAATTCGAAACGTGAAATATGAATCTATTTATTTCGGGTGAACGGATAGGATTATAAAATAAAATAAAATAAAATAAAATTTATGATCGGTGCATATATATATATATATATATGCACAACTCGTATTACCATCAACAAAATGTGACATGATAGAAAGCTTGACTTATCCGATAAAAAAATGATCACGATTTCGCAATGACGGTAACATAACGTTCTGTGAAAAAAAGAAAATTCTACGTATTGGCCATGCTACTACGTTATAATTAATAAGCAATTAATAAATGTTATTAATTTGTTTAATCGAGCATATCCATTTATAATTGGATATCGGAAAGCGTAAAGATATTGATCTTCGAGTAATGTATTTTTCTTTTTTTTTTTTTTTTTTTTTTTTAATTTTTTTCCCTCTTCTCCCCGACTTATGTTAGAAAATGAATGCATTTTTCGCTAATTGGGTCAAAAAGCAATAATAAAAAACACGAAATAATATTATTTNAAATTCTACGTATTGGCCATGCTACTACGTTATAATTAATAAGCAATTAATAAATGTTATTAATTTGTTTAATCGAGCATATCCATTTATAATTGCATCCCCGAAAGCGTAAAGATATTGATCTTCGAGTAATTTTTTTTTTTTTTTTTTTTTTTCTTTTAATTTGTTTCCCTCTTCTCCCCGACTTATGTTAGAAAATGAATGCATTTTTCGCTAATTGGGTCAAAAAGCAATAATAAAAAACACGAAATAATATTATTTAAATATATTCAAATTCGTGTTGACTCTCGAGAAGAAATACTTAAGAAGAAAATAAAAAATAAATTTATGTAGAGAGAAATATTGATAATATCGTATGATTAGATCAATACAGTAATAATTACTTTTCCCCTGTTACAGTCATTAACGGATTTAATTGAGTATACGTTTGACTAATCTACGAGTAAATGAATAATAATTCAGCACAGATATCGATGAAAAAAAAAGTGTCAACTAGAAAATCACGTAACTGTCAGATAAATTTTATTTCTCTCTTAAGACTAGAGAGAAATGAAAATTTGTTATTTAATACCTCGTATATACCCCCAACCCTCCCACGGTCCAATAATCTTTGGCTTGTCGGGAAACAAATGGAAGATGAAGAATAAAGCATTAAAATCAAATTAATTGTATATTCTCGACAAGATGTGAAAAGGGATAAAGACCAGATTCTATGAGGTTATTTTCTTTTGTTTCAGTGCCAAACAGCCCACTCCATCTTAGCAACAGGGCCCACGTTTTGCTTTTGTTAAAGAGGCCACAGGCGTCTTTAACGGATGCCGATCAGGCAGTTAGGCTTAGACCTGATTGGGGAAAGGTGAGTTTATCTTAATAAATAGAACCAAATTGTATTATTTCTAACGATGTGAATTTGATCGATAGGGTCATTACAGAAGAGGAGTAGCATTATCAGCTTTGGGCAGATACGAGGAAGCTTTTTTTGCCCTTTGCATTAGCGTTGCCATCGACAAGAATCCTCAAGTAGTACGGCACGAATTAACCAGGGTAGGTAAATATAAATTTACCTTTTTGTTTTTTATTTTCCAATTAACCTGTAACATCCAAAACGTAAGGAAGCTAATTAAACGATAAATAATACTAGTTTTTTTTTCCATGGAAAAAACAAATAATATGGGAGAGTTTCCCTTTCCTCTTGCAAATCCTTTTGTTGGCAGTTTAACTGATTCGTTGTAGGTACGACAGTCGTTAGGTGAGTCAGCCACTCGTATCAACTCTCCCCTATATTGTTTCCTCCCTAAATTAGCTCTTAACTTTAATCTCTGTATTCTTTCTTTTTTTTCTGTTTTTTTTTTTCTATTTTTGTTCAGAGTATAGTAGAATCGTTTCGTTATATGAATTTTCACGGACTAGATTGTACCTTTCTCAAATGTAACACAATTTTATTTCTTTTTAAATGCTGCCCATGTTTTGTACAATATTTAAATCATTTAATCGAAAGGGATCGTAAAACGTTAGATCTAAAATCAATAAATTAAGAAAATTAGAAATAATTACAAATATCTTAAATCATTCGTTAATTAATAATAGAACGTGAAAGAAAATCTAGAACATAGGATATATTCCGTTTAATAAAGTAGAAATTTTTCACACATACACACACAGACACATGATTCTTTTCTAATAGATTGAAAATATTAAAAATCAATCGTTTTTGTATTATCTTTTTAGGTGTTGCATAGAATGTTATTGGCCGATTTGCGTCGTCAAAGTGTCATGCAATCGCGAACACCTTACAATTTAATAGAAGGTGTGTCCCGCACGAGAAGCCGTCACCAATTAACAAATCCCAAGCGTAATCGACATGCCGCGTTTAATAGTTCGGATTGCGAGGACGATAGTAGTGGTGGCGAAGAGGAATTCACACAGGTATGTTGGCCGTTTATTTTCTTTTCTTATTACATCTATCCTTTCGTTTCTTTTCTTTTATATATATATATATTTTTTTCTTCTGTTAATCAATTACAGTATTTGAACTAAAACGAGACAACATTTCATTTCATTTCATTTCATTTCGAGCATATGTATTTTTTTTTATTTATTTGTAACCTTCGTAAGTTCAGCGAACTTTTCGATAGGCTTATGACCCCCACGAGACACATTTTTTAATGGAAATATAATTAAAACGTTTTGCTCATTTATGTTTTTTTTTTTTTTTTTTTAATCGAATGATTCCAAAAAAACCATTGCATAGATTACGTAAATATCATTGTTATCGTGGTTAATATCGTGGCCGTGATAAAAGGTGACGAATAATCGGTAATCGTTTCACTGAGTCTAATTATAAACGTGATACTCGGACTCAACGATGTCATTATATAGATTCCCTACGTGACCGTTTATCATTATCGCGTTTTTAAAGACAATAAAACTACGATAGAATATCCCCCAATGTGTTTTATGATAAATCACATCTATTATAAGTTGTTTTAAATCGTATCTCAATCCAACATCATTTTCTTTCTCTACACTACTCCCCCTACTACTCCTCTTATTATATAATATAATATTATTTTATTGTGTTTTCTTTTTGTTTTTATCGCAGACGATTAGTCGAAGACTTCTCTCGAATAATGCGAAACTTCAAACGATCTTGGACCGAGTATCCCAAGATATGGAAAAACTGAAAAGTAAGTAATCTCAAACATGATTATATAAATTATATATTCATTTATTATGTAATATGTTTAAAAAAAAATGTATCTTTTATTTTTAATTAATATTTTTATTTGAATAATCTTATGTGATATTATTTAAAACATTAAATTTAAAATAGTTACAATTGAAAGGACACACGCACAACGTTTTCTTTTTATAAATATTTGATTGAGAAGAATATATGTAAGATGAATTTATGTATATGTGTTAAATATTAAACCGATCCACCTATCCGGTGCATATTTACGTGTATATTATTTTAATTGCATTACGTTTCTCATATAAGAATTCCTTTTCAGGAGTGGAAGCAAGACCTGCTGAAGTTTTATTACCTCCATTTTCTGATGGAACGGTCAACGAATTAGATTGCATTTTATGCTGTCGATTACTTTGGAAACCTGTAACAACGCCATGTGGGCATACTTATTGTTGGATGTGTCTTGATAGGTGTTTGGATTATTCCTCGGCTTGTCCATTGTGTGTCACATCCTTAGCCGACGTAAGTTCTTTTAACAATACGTTTCAAATTAAAAATATATATATATATATATATATATATATATATATATATAATTAAAAGGTTGTGTTTTTGTTAAAATGTTTGATTTTCAAAATTGTTAACGTGGTTGAAAAGAAAGGATTATAAAATGTAGTCGATTAAATATATTAAATCGTATCTTTGTGTGTGGTTTGCTTGTTTGTTAGTCACGAACCATTACTCATGGGTAATGTTTTTTTTTTGGTTTTTTTTTGTATTTTTTTTTTCAAAGATTAAAGGAAGAAGAATACTCTTTGTTCGGTCGGTTTATTTTAACGACGATTATTGCAACTTAAAAAATAATACGTGAATGCTTTCTAACGTTGAACGATACCTCGTAGATCTTTAACAACGATCGTTATTCGTGGTCGTTGCGGTCAACGTTATAAGCTTCCGCGTTTTCAGAATTATTACCAATTGTTTATATCTAACTGTATATTATCGGGTTAATGATGAACAAAATTTATTCGATAAGAATCAACGACGAGTGGGATGATTGTGTTGCCACCAAAACGAATATAACTTATAACCGATTATTTTGCGGTATTTTTACGAAATAATATCTTCATCATCTTCCTTTATTCTCTTTCTATACCATAATAATTATTCATTTGATTTATTACGTAATCTGAAAAGCTAGACAAATTTCTGAGAAATCGTACCGATATTTCGTTATTTTAAATGAATGAAATATTTGGCGAACGTAGTTCAAGACAAAAATTGTTTAAATTTTTACGTTTTTGACGCAATAAGCGGGCTCCAAAATATCGTTTGAAGGAATCTAATTAACGATTTATATTTTGTTTCCTTTTTTTGCAGTATCTAGCGAGTAGTCAAAAAACGGTAACAGATTTTATCGAAAAGGCTTTGAAAATTGTTGCACCGAACGAATACGCGGCCAGAGCTGCGAGTCATCGACTCGAGTTGGTTCAAGGTCTCGGTCTTCTGGACAGCGAACAAATCGCTGTATTTATTTGCACCACTGCATTTCCATGCGTCGCGTGTCCGTTGTTCGTCTATGAGCCTAGATATCGATTGATGGTTAGAAGGTGCGTCGAAAGTGGGGTCAAACAATTTGGTATAGCTGCGTGTCTTAACAAAGAATCGAGTGGTGCTAAAAGGTAAGATCATGATGGATATACATTCTTCAAGATATTATTATTATTAATATTATTATTATTATTTTATTCATTAAAATGTGATTCAAATGATCGTTTTTATTTTTACAGGTACGCGGAATATGGTACGATACTTGAAATACGGGATCGCGTTTTATTGAAGGATGGTTGTAGTATATTAAGTACGTTAGGAAGAAGAAGGTTCCGAGTTTTATCTGGTGGTGAAAGGGACGGATACGATACGGCACATGTTGAATTTATACGGGACACAATAGTACAAGGAAACCAATTATTGAATCTCTTGGAATTGCACGATAAGGTATGTATTCTAAATTAATTAACGCGAATAGAATTAAAATATATATATATATATATACACGTGTTGTGATTAGAGATAGATAAGTCAATTAGATTAGGAGAATATTGATGGCTCTCTTACAGAAAAATAAAAAAAAGCTTGGTGTCTTCGTCGCAGGTACGAGCTAAAGGTAGAAGATGGTGGAACACTGTCCCGTCTTATCAACAATCCGAAATTCAACGTGTTTTCGGTCGTATGCCCGACACGGAAGAAGATTGGCCGAGATTACCGGACGGTCCTTCATGGACTTGGTGGTTGTTAGCCATTTTACCACTTGGACCACAACTTCAAGTTGGTATATTGGGTACAACTAGTTTGGAGAAAAGATTGAGAGCCATAGAAAAGACTTTGGATCATATGGAACAAAGGCAATTAACTGTTGCACCAGCACCGTCCGAAGAAACAACGACCTCGTCGAGTATTTGCAGAGATAGACGGGCCATAACGGAAAGGACGGTTTCACTATTTCAACAATCCTAGAAATTATTCTCTACCCTTTTTTCTATTACCCTTTCAAATTCTTTTCATAATTAACTTTAACATCTTTCGTTTCATTTTGAAAACACATTTGCGCTAAAGGATTAAAATAGATTATCGTGATTTTCGATAATCGATTTTTGTCTAAGGATACATTTAACATATCCCTTCCTTCCTTCCTTCCTTCCTTCCTTCCTTCCTATTCCTCTCGCATATTTTTAATTAAGTATTTTTGCCCGAGTGTCTATATAGCTCGATTAATTCGGCACTCGTTAAACTCTCGATCGGATACCTTATCGATCAATCCAAATTCTCAGCGAGCGATTTCGTTAAACAAATCAGCGACATATCCGGTATAAAAAAAAAAAGAAAAATAAATTAATAAATATTGTTAGCTAGAGGGGATCGCTTGAATCTCGATAAGGTTTGCCGAATTTTGTTTTTTCGCTATTGCAATACGCAAATCTGTTCTTCCAAAATATTATAATTAAAATTGATAATTATATAGAGTATATATATATATATATATATATATATATATATA
>NW_014569695.1:319113-331546 GCF_001313835.1 Polistes canadensis | reverse complement strand
GGGGTGGGGGTAAAAAAAGCAACAACAAAAAGAAAAGAAAAGAAGTGTTAAAACTTCTATGATCGTTTGAATGTGAATATAATAATATATTATGAGAAAAATTTCTATCGTGTTAGCACCAGAAAAAGACGTCGATAATTTTTTTTTCCTATCGACGATCGAAAATAATCGTCCGCGAATTCGCACTATCCAATATTTTTCCTATCGAAAAAAAAAAAAAAAAAAGTATATAAAACGTATGAAAGAAAATAAGAAAAAGGAAAAAAAAAAAAAGATAAGAAAAGTAAGAAAGAAAGAAATGACCTTTTTTCATCCTTTTTATAATCATTACGGATTATTATATAATTCTTCTTCTTAATATAATGATTATTATATTATTATTACTATTATTATTATTATTATTATTATTATTATTATAATAACGTAGATACGCGTACGCGCGTATATTTATTACGTACGCGAATGTAACGCAAAACGCAAAGTTATAAGCTGTTTTCGCGAACGATTTGAAAATATTCAAATAATTACCTATTTTAGATTTATACTCTATTCTCTAAACTTTTACGAAGTTGTGAATCATGCATTGTGATATTATTCTATAGCCTAACTTGTATATTAATTATTACTAAAGCAACATTACAAATATTTATGTAATGCTAAGCGACTTTCCATTTTTACTTCAACATTTCTATATTTATCTTCATCTCTTCATATTGAAACATTGTAATAAAATATTATATGAAATCTAAGAATTAATATAAGTCTTTACAAATTTTCACCATATCAAATTATCGTATATTTTCATTATTATTATTATTTATTATATAAGTAAATATATGTTTGTATAAATATGTCGTATTTTACACGAAAATGTTGAAACGTCATATTTCGTTAAAAATGATCGGCTTCATTTCTTTGAATTCTCTTTGAATTCGTTCGTTTACGATTAGCCATTGTTTAATCGTCGTCCAATTGAAAACCATTCGATAGATCGTTTCTTCCTCAATAAAAAAAAAAAAAAAACGATTTTCAATATTTTCGTGTAATAGAAAAAGAAAACCAAACGAGAAGATTTAATCAAGATCGATGTAGAAACTTCTAAAACACGGATCACCCGAGTATGATTGGTAAGATTGAATATTTGGAAAAGTATTCGGTGGCACCACCACCTAGCAGAGATTACTATGGCCTTAAAATTCTTCAAGACGAGGTTTATTATAAACTATCATATTTCAGGATTCATTTCATTCGTATAATAACCTCTTCCTCTTTTTTTCTTTTTTTTTTTTTTTTTTTCATCTTAGGTGATACTTTACGTTTGGAAAATATCTCACGGACCACACAAGACACCGATTTCTCGTACCATCAAGTTTATTGAATTCGATCAAGACAAAACTTTGCAGGACGTCATTAGTCGATTTTTCGGTATGAATTTCAATTCGTATTTAATACGTTCGTCGGTATGATTCCTTTGGTGCCCCATCATTCATATATTATTATGGATAACATTATTTTCATTTCAATTAAATAGGATTTCAAATTAGGGTCTCACGGTAGTCCGACGAATGCATTAAAATGGGGTCTTACGTTGTTAGATCAAAATAACATTTTCATTCACAAAGGAAAAAACGAATAATTTGTTCTTTATTAAATATAATTAATAATCAATATTCTTGTCCCAACAGTATATTAATATATATGAGTTTCAAAGGGAAAATTGAAGACAGTTAATAAATTTTGATGAACAAATTTATTTGATCTTGTTGAACGTTTCGTCCCTTACTGGGGACTTCCTCAGCAACTACAAAATTTTTACACATTGACAGAGGACATCATAATATGGATGATACCTAGATTATTAAACACTAATCTAGATAGAATTCAGTATATGATTACATGTAACGAAGTAAGGTTGTTTAGGATTAAWTAATTTATTATAATGTATGACTCTAAAATAATATGTATTGACGCGTGAACTAGGTGATCGAGGTAAAAAATTTAAAGTTTATTTATTTATTTATTTATTTATTGTAATGTTTATATATCTTTTTAACAAGTCATAATTATAAAATAATAAAAAAAAAAAAAAATTTTGTAGTTGCTGAGGAAGTCCCCAGTAAGGGACGAAACGTTCAACAAGATCAAATAAATTTGTTCATCAAAATTTATTAACTGTCTTCAATTTTCCCTTTGAAACTCATATATATTAAATATAATATTTGTAATATTTTTGTCTTTATTTCTTTCTTTATTTATTTTTGTAACGATATTTTAGGCGAACATTTTGTTAATTACGTTGAAAATCTAGCCGAAGGTAAAGGGAATACACTTTTGACGTTGCCACGATCATCGATAAGAAAAATCGTTGAATTTCTTAAGTTCAGAGATATCGTCAATTTATCTTCATTATCTCGTATTGCAAACGTAGTAAGTAACGATCATCTATCTATTAGATAAGAAAAATGAAACAAATTCATACGGAAAAAGGAAATGATCGATGAATGATTCATATTTTTTGTTTCCTTCTAAAAATCAGGTATTTAACGATAATTTTATTTGGGAAGCTTTATACAGAAGGCACAAGAGGTCCGATATTAGCCAAAAGGAAAAAGAATACGCTATGGCTTATGGTTGGAAACAAACTTTCAAAGAAAAGCAAATGCCATTTTCTATGGAATTACGCAAAGTATTTATCACGCTTTATGATGATCTCATATACATATATATATCGCGAGGATGAGTTTAAATATATTTGATTTTATTTAAAATAAATATATTTGTATATGTGTGTGTGTGTGTGTCTCATAGATACCAGGATCAACGATTAAAAATGAACATTTGAAAATGCAACATGGATTATCCAAATCCATGAGTGGACCATTCAAAACTGTACCAAAAGTATCGAGTTTGTCTGTGAATAATGAAATCGTTAGACCTTTGCAAATTATGCAGAAAAATGCGCAAACGAATTTGACGAAATCTTTTAAGAATAATAATAATGCGAAGGATGATACAATTAAAACGATACGTAACGACAAGAAAATAAATGTTACTGTTAAAAAGATTAATAAAAGTAAAACGAATAAAATGGGTAACGCGAAAAAAGATAAATTGTGTGTTGGAAAAACGGAATCATCGAAGGATGGAAACGTTCGCGAATCATTTTCGGATTCTATGACGATCGCAATACGACAAAATTCATCTACGATTAAACGTAATCAAAAATCAATCGTAACAAATGCGAAAAATATCAATGGGAATTTAAATATCACGGATAAGGATAAATTCGGTGACACGAGAAAGAACGTAATTAATAAAAATATGACGAATAAATCTAACAATGGAATTTCTTCTACCGGTCAACCAATGAAAAACAAATCTTTATCGAAGAATAAAAAAACGAAGACGAAAAAATTACTAGAAAATAATTCGACTATATTAACCAGCGATAAATCATCTTTCTTGAATGAATCGATGATCATGAAGAATGAAAATTTCGAATTGGCTTATCTTATAGAGGAAAGTTTAAAGAGAATTCGTAGTCCTAGGACAGTTTTTGATTACGATTATAGTTATCTCGAGGATGCGAGAACTTTAACCGATTCAACGAGAAAAAATGAACAAACTCGTAAAACTATAAATACTATGAAAGATTTAAAACGTGATTTAACTAACAAAAAAGTCGATCGTTTGTCGGAAAATTCTGATTCCATGACTACGTTGTCGAACAATTCAATTATCGAAAATATCAAATTAAATGAATCTGATCGTTCAACGAACAAAATTCCGATAAAAGAAACTAACACTACATCGGATTCGAAAATTGTTATTGATCGAAAAGAAATGTTAGAACGTGTTACTGATTTTAATGAAAATTCACCTAAAACAAGTCCTAAGATAAGTCCTAAAATAATGGATGAAACTGACACGAAATATCGTATTCCTAAAGGACCTTTAAATAGTATCAACATAATGAAATCTTTGAGGTCGAGTAATCCAATGATCAGATCAACCGCTGTATCCGGGAAAAATTTGCCTACAACTGCTACAAACCGATTTGCCTTGAGAAAGAGTTTCAATGATTTACGGAAGGATCGTATAATGCAAGACAATTAAATAAAGGATATGAATATCCAATTGAACGATAAACGAATATGATAAATGATATTACAAACTCGTTGTATTGTGTGACAAATTACAAAAAAAAGAAAATTCCCAAAATTTGCATAAATATGATAAATTACCATTCAATGTTATTAATTATCGTGGTATCATTTTGAGCATTAATTATTATGATTGCAATATCATGATATGTGTACTTTAAATATTATAATTTGACGTTTACACGTCTTATTTACATGGTCGCTATTTTTTGAAAATAAACTTTAGCATTTAACGCGAAGTATAGTAAAGTCTTTTCAAAAATTCTTTTTCTTTTATATTCGTTATCGTTTCTTTTACATTTCTTGCTCTGATATATATATATTAAATATATTGATCTTAGAGAACATCTTTTTTATATTACATGTTACTTACAAATATATTATTCTATTAGGTATATATATTATTTTAATACAATTCCCTAATTATTTACTTCAAAATAGCAAGAGAATATATGTATTTTTTATGTGTATACTTTTTTTTTTTCTTTCTTTCTTTTACAATAATTTCAGTTTTATACATTTTCGCAAATTGAAACGACGACGACGACGACGAATTTCGACGCGTTAATAATCATTTCGTCGATTATTATTAACAAGTTTTATCAAACGATACGAATATTAACGATTTAATAAACCGAGTTTAAAAGCTCATCGCGAAAAACTTTATTGTCTTTATTAAGCCTGAATACTATTATAATATTAGTGCATTTATGCCGTTCGGAAAAAAAAAGCCAAATAAATATTATTTCAAATGCATATAATATTTATACGCGTATCAATGATTAAGCATAGTCAAGATAAAAATATTATTTGTGCATTATTATTATAATAAATTGCGTTAATGTTAAAAAAGGGAAAAAATGTAATATTTGCTTCTAATTAATTTTAAACGTTAACGTAATCGCACTTGCAACGATTAATTTAGGAACACACGTTTCATTTCTTAATCACCGTTATAATACGTAAAATGAATTCTCGAATACTTTGATGAAATCACAACCATTATACATATTGAACAATTGACAATTTCTATCACTGTATTCGATATCAAAATATTACCTTGCTTTCCCATCTTATAGATTAATATTTCATTTTAATTGACGATATCGAGATTTGCATTAATATTTCATAACCCACATTCCATTTGTAAAATCATTTCTCTTTCTCATTATAATTTAAATAATTATTAGATAAATCAAAATATGGATAATACGATTGAAAGGAAACTACCGCCACGGTTCGGTCTCGTTATACATCCTTTCTATATTATCGCGTAACATTTTTTCTTGATCTGCAATTAAAAAGAAAGAAATATTTCAAGATATATAATATATACGTATAAAATTAATATTAAAATAGAGATAATATATAACCCTTTCGTTATACAATACATTTTTCCTTTTAGTATCGTACGAGCTTTTGCATGGGTATAATAATGAAAGGGTTACGAAATAAATAAAATAATATACTTATATATATTATATTATAAAAAACAAAAAAAGATATACCTTTTGTTAAATTTGCAATGATACATTGTTTTCTCAGAAACTCCAAGCAAAGGGCACGTGATAGACCAAAGGCGTGCATGTTACAGGTAAACGTACTAAAAATATGTCATAAGATTTATAACGATAGAATCATTTCATATATGTTAATTAACTTTCGCACGAATACGTACCCTAATTGTCCAAAAACTATATTAGCTTGAAATCTTCTGTCTTCTGCCGCTATTGCTTCCTGATCGAGAGATTTAGGTCTAGGTGGTACTGGCCTTGATGCTCTTTCGCATTGCACTGCATCGAAAAATGCAGCAGTCCAAAACCTCATTGACGACCAGATTGGTTGTACTCGTAAATGCGTGTAAAGATATTCCCTATAGGGTTCCAAACCTGGTACCTCGACTAATTCAAAATGAAACGAAGATTTATTTATTTTAACTGATTAATCTGTTAAATATCAAATTTTAGATAAACGAATTTGGGGGAAAAAAAACAAACATGAAATAAAAATTATTACAAATAATTCAAATAAAATTTTTCTAAAAGTAATTTCATATTCGATTAAAATATACTGTATGGAATTTAGATAAGTCGAGAGAGATAATTTATTACTGAAACAACACATGTGCAGTTTATTAAGATCCACTTGTATCAGATAAGCATTAAGAGGATTGCCAATGCAAATCAAGTTTTTTTAAATCATCTTAATAAAACAGGGCTACTTGGGAGTTATGAAATAAATTACAAATATCATTCATAAATAATATAAAAAGAAGAACGCAATTACACACATGGGAACCCCGTAAAACATTCACAAAAATTACTTGAATTTATTTAGAAAATGATTTCATAAAAATAATTATTTGAGATCGGGAAGAGATAAAACAAACAACTGGGGGGATCATAAGGATGATGAAAGATTAGAAAGAATCTTCTCGGTCAAGTTTTATTTAAGATTATAACTTACCCTCGTGATAAAAAGTAAAACACATGTTCATAAGACTTTTTGCCGGGGCAAAATCATCTGCCTCGTGACATTCGAATAATGCTACTGCGAAATGTTGAGCTAAGGAATAAAAAGAAGCCTCGGAGACACAGGCACGTGCTCTTCTCGCATTAACCACTCTGGAAAACCATATCCTACCAGATTCCGTCTGCAAAGTAATAGTTTGTTTTTTGTTTTGTTTTCCAATTAAAAATGATATTACCCAGTTATTTGAAAAAAAAAAAAACATTTCTAAATAAATATTTCATTTAGATTTTATCTCGAGCATATGACCATTTATATTATACTTAACGTACAAGAACCATTTGACCAAAATTAGCCTTTTGTTCTTGATCAATATTATTAGGAGTTTCGAAAAGCATTGGGACAAAAGATTTCATAAAATCGGCAGCTGCCTCTTCGGATTGGCTGTCAGCCGATAAACTCGATGCCCATGATTGAACGGAACCGGAAGAACCTAAAATTAATTTCATCGATAATCATTAATATAAATAAAACAAATAGCACACATTATATGTCATATTAAATAATTTCTTGATAATCGACCTGATCTTTGCCAAAATCTGCGTCCATCCATGTTGGAATCCAAACTTGTGCTAGGACCATAACCATCTTGATCGCTGGTCGAATCACTGCTACAAGGCATATCTGAAATAATATTTTATTAACCATCATCCTCTTTTATATGATCAATCGATTATAATCTAACGCGTGTTTAAAATACACGTAGAAAGCAATTTACATGTTTCTAATCGTGTCGTTAATTCGGCACGTCTCAATTGCGATAAATCCAATGATAAAAGCGGATTCCACAATGAAACGGCAAAACACACGATTTCTATTGGGTTTAACTAACGAAATGACAAGGATGTTAAGATGGTGTATGTGTGTGTGTGCTGCTGCTGCACTAATACACATAATCTCATTTATTCAATATTTCTAACTAAATGTGCACTTTTGTTATTTCCAAATAGTTATTTTTACATCACAAATACTACGTGGTATATCGTTTAATTATTTTCTTTTTTTTTTTTTTTTTTTACCAAAATTTTCCTCGACTATAGTTTTCTACCTATCAGCTTGACCTTATTGATTAGTTTTAATTACGTAATTAAGTCGTAAGACTGTATAAATTCAACTATAATAATTCATTAAGTAAAAAAAGATTATTCGAAACGTTGACTTATTTTCCTGGTGATACGAGTTATTTATGTTTCGTTTTTTTTTTTTTTTTTTAAAGGGAACGTTTGTTTTATCTTTTTTTTTCTTTTTTTCGAGAAAGCATCAGACAAGTACACAAAAATACGAAGGGAGAAAGTCGAGTGCTGAAAAGCACATATAGTATATATATATACAATATATATATATATATATATATATATATATATAAAAGCGAGAGTAACAATGTTAGACTCTTTTGATTGAAGAAACATAAAATAATCAGGAAAGTGGAAAAGGGGAAGCTTACTGTCTCACTATATAATTGCACCTACATAAATAAACGTTAACAAAGAGACGCGGTGATGATGTACCGCGTAATGTTAAAAAACCTGGCGTGGCGTTACACAAAAATATGTGACAGACACACTAACGTCTATTTACCTAACCGAAAAATGACCGTCTGATAGCGAGTCGGGGCCCTTGCTTTATTCAAAAAGGAAAGAAAAAATATGATATCAAATTTATTATTATTATTATTATTATTATTATTATTTTCGAATTTAATCTCTAAGATATTAAACAATCATAAAGAATTCATTAGTTGTATTATAATTAAAATGTATTTTTACCTGATTTGTAATTTAATTTTTCGTAAGGATCAGGTCCGGTAGCTTTAATATCCTTTTCCTGAAGTGGTTCTATACTCTCCTGACTATCTCTATCAGGACTGTTGTCCTCGTACTCATTAGATTTAGCTTCCTGTCTTTTGTGCGAGCTAGATCTAGACGATGCTATCTCCTCGTACGTCATTCCACGTGGATACTTTCTCGAAATTCTCGACAAACTGGCACTACCTTGTCGTTCTAATTTGTGCCTAGCCATTGCTTCGTAATCTTCATACGATAAACCAGCACCGAATCTAAAAAAAAAAGAAAAACAACAACAGTTACAATATAAAGGTTGATTCGAATATTTTTTTGTTGGTAACAAATCGATTTGTTTTAATTGAAACGAACGAGTTAATAATCATTGCCAGTTTAAATTCGTATGTATTTGATACCGAATGTTTGTGCGAAGAAAGTTTAATAAAATATTGAACGAAAAAAAATGACGAATAAACTCGCCTTGGAAGTCTCAATTTTCTTCGAGCCAAGTGTTCGACTTCTTTCATTGGCGTAGAACCTTGAGGAGGGGGCGACGAAGGAGTCGAGGACGGTGTCGTCAATTCGTTTTCTTCTAAACTATTACTCAATGCCGATCCTATTCTATTTCCTAAACCTTGAAGATATTCACCGCTACCTCCTAATGCAGATCTGACAGTTCTCAAGGCTCCTCGTGTTCGACCAATTAATGAGCCCCCTGCCGACGATGGCAATGCCGTCGTAACATCCACCATATCACCCCCTTTAATGGATAATTATTTTCTAATTAATATTATTCTACAATATTACGTTGTTACACAAGATATTTTGACTAATATTGTTATCTTTAATAAAGCTAACTTTTTTTGTTTTATATAATATAAAGATTTGAAATAAATTCCTAAAAAAGTAACGTGTCGCACAGGAGATTAATTTCATTTTCAAATGTGTTCAAGCAAAAATCATGTTATGCATATGGGTCATCTTAACTTGTATGTTAACTATAGATATTACTTAAACGCATTTAAAATTTACGCATATCTGTAGATAATGTAAAGAATAATATACGAATGAAAGGAATTATATTGAATATCGTCATATTCATACCGTATAAATGGTTATGCAATAATATAAGATATGTAATATAAATATAATTCGTCATTTATATGATGAAAAATCTTGAAAATCATTCGATAAGAAAATAGATTAATAATTTGTCATACATTTTGTGTTATAATGTTAAAGTGCACATGAAATATTGCACAAGATTAATGGATGTCGAATATCGATCGAATTATCAATAAACTAAGCTTATTAAATATCGTATCGGGTCTTGTGACGGGGTGGGGTGGGTGGTAGGAAGGGGGTGGTGGTGGTGGTTATCGTGAAGCGCATTTGTTCAAACGTTTCTATTTCAAGTTTTATCTATACAATATTACACGATCATTTATATTATTCAAATAATTGTTCATTAATACGTAATAATTTCAATCGAATTAGCAAATATTATACAATTAATTTATACACTTTATGATCGTAATGTTATTGTGTTACGATAATAATTAATGATTGAATTAATTAAACCCCAATAGGAAACCAAAGAGATTTAACTTAACAATTTTATTCTTAAATTATAATCACTGCGCGGATATCCTTTCGCGATAAAATTATTAATAAACTACCGGAATTTAATTTTATACGATATTATGTTAAAAAGAAATGTAGTCAAAGTGTACGTCTTAATATTTCATGATTTTATAATTGAAAAGAATGATAGAAATGAGAACGAACATACATTACGCGAACGGATAAACTTCTTTAGATTATTGATTTTACCTGCATTCATATATCGTACAGTTGCGATACGATAAGAAGGTTAAATTAACGTAACACTTGTTTACCGAGAATGATGCAAAATGTTCGGATTAATGTAAAAGAAAACATATGTTGCCCATCGATCACGAAAGAAATATCTAAGACAATCAAAAAGACGTGTCCATTTCTATTATTACAAATAATAATTTATCTTGCACGATAACGTTAAGAATTACTACGTTTTCAAACGCGATGTCCTTGAAATATTATCCTACATAGTCGTGCATACATATATCATATAATAATCGTGCCAGATAAAATAATTATCGTTGATTATTAATTATCTCCATAAAAATATAATTAATGATTTTTTTTTTTCTTTTTTTGTTAGAAAGAAAAAAAACAAAATATTCATCGTTATTATAAAATAACAAACATAGTTTCGATAATACGCGTGCCTATTTAATTCTAATTCATTGTCAGAACGCATTGCTAACGATTGATGATAGATTAAAAATGAACAATAAGCAAATAAATATGATGATTAAATGACGGTAAAAAAAAAAAAAGAAAAAGAAAATAAAGTACATTGACGCGTACTCGTAAGATTGAATGTAACTAAACGTATCGTGAACAGAAATAGTAAAGTAAGAAGTAACCGCAATGCAGTTTTATCTATGTCATGTATATCACATTCTTTTTTTCATCATGCGGGTACTTGCAAAATCAATTTCATCTTTATTATACTTTTTTCTTTTTTTTCTTTTCTTCTCTACCCCCCCCCCCACTCCTAAATTGTTCTAATTTCGTATGCAGCTATTGACCTTTATTCGAAACAATTGTTTCACTTAACGTAATCGAAAATAAATTCGAAATAATTTCGATTTATCTATATAACGAGAGAATAAAATACTGTTCTAACGATAACGTATATATGTGTAATATAAAAAAGAAAAAGAAAAATAATTAAATATATACGTACCCTTTTTATTATTATTATTATTATTATTATTATTATTAATTAGACTTTCACACAACGTGGTAGCACACTTGTCTCTTCTTCAAACTTTGTTAAATTTATTTTGATCGGACAGGATTTCGATTACATCGCGTTCGAATTTAATTGAAATAAAAGACACTTCAATAAATAAATTTATGCGAATATTTTAGCGTAAATCTTGTACGCGTTTAAAACTGCACTATGCGACAAAAAAAGAAATATTATTTGCGCAGAACAACCCAATAGTAATGCATTTAATTTAATCGTTTCAACTAAGCTGTTACGATTTTTTTCTTCTTCTTTTTCTCTTTTTTTTTTTGAAACACATATGAATGATCTGAAAAAAAGAAGTAAAATCTTTCGAACAGATAGATTAGGTACAGTTGGTTTGCACCACGCAACGCGTTGCAGTTGCTTACGTTTCTTTCAATGATACTTGCTTGCTTGCTTGCTTACTTGCTTGCTTCCCACATGTGATCCGATTAAGGGATGCGCATGCGTTTCTTGCGATCAATAATACAATGATCTTCTTTTACCGACGTGCAGAAAAAAATAGATACTAATGACATCTAGTAGAAAATTTAGGTTTTTGTTAAAAAATTTCTATATATACTAGAGCCCAATAAATTACATTCTATTTATTTTTTTATTTATGTTTTTTTTTTTTGGTTTTTCAGTTTTTGTCTCAACAACCAAAAGAAAGTAACTCTAAACTTTGTTTCAATTAAGGTAAATAGTTAAATTTATGTCTTATATATATTTTAGTATTTAATATTATTATTTACTTATACATACACACAGGAACATGATGTTAAGTATATTAAATTAATTTTACCAAATGGTAAATTTATGTCTCACGATTACAGTCATCAGTCAACACTCACAATTTTTTATCCCAATAAACGACATGCTAAAAGAAGCATAAGGTTTCAAAAAAGAGATTTATTTATAAAATAATTTTTTTCTACGCGCGTACGTATTTAATAATTAGTATTTTAATTACAGAGCATATATCCAATAGTTAATATTTTGGGCAAACAATGATAGATTAACAATGTGCATTTAGTGAGCAATAAGTTGCACATATTAGTTTCTTACTGCCGTAGGTTTTCTACGCTGGCATAATTTGCATTAAGGGTAAAAATTGG
>NW_014569695.1:303552-318618 GCF_001313835.1 Polistes canadensis | reverse complement strand
ATGGATTAACAATGTGCATTTAGTGAGCAATAAGTTGCACATATTAGTTTCTTACTACGGTAGGTTTTTTATGCTAACTTAATTCTAAATTAAATTCTATATACATTTAAAAACGAACAACAATTAAAAACCTTATATAGATGTTTTGTTTTAATTATTAATTATAGGAGTTTACTCGTTAAGAACGATTGTCTCGGAACAGGTACAGAGAAAAAGACAAGTACTAGATTAAAAAAAAAAACGATATAATATTTAATTAGTTATTAATAAAGTTAGCAATTGTATGGATTTTGATTGATCAGTTAGTGAGCACTTGTTCATTTTTTTCTGCTGTTGCGGTTCTATGCCAACTTTTTTTTTGCTGTTATTAATACGCAACGACTGGTTAAAAAGAATATCCTACGTTTTTTTTTTTTTTTTAATTTATTTTTTATAAATCAATTTTTAAGAGGAAAAAGAATGTAACAGTTATCGAAAGAAATCGTACGAGGAAGGAATATTGTTTAAAATGAAATTTCGAGTATGTTCGTTAACATGTAACACAAGTCCATTAATCATAAATAAATATCTTTTTCTAATAACTATGACGTCAAGAGAAGATTATAGTTAAATGTTTACGTCACTGAAATTATCCTCAATTATGCAGGACCTTGAATTGTGAGATCAAATTTTTATTGTTAATTGTCGACGTTGAATTTAATTTGTCGAGGATATGACGACTGATTTCCATGATTGAAGATATACATGATGGGAATACGTTCTATATCTGTAAACAATAATACATAGTTTGAAATGAATTGAAATTCATTTCAAGATGAGAATTATTAATAATATAAAAATCAAATTGAATGGATGTTAAATTACCTCGCTGCGTGGTAAGCATCAACTTCGACGTATGTGGTATTGTAAAGGGTCATGTGGTCTTTCAAGTTAACAAGAATGTTTTTCACGGGAGACAAACTCATAACTAGAGCAACTGTCTCTCCAGGAAGTTCTCGAACAATAACTAATGCTTCACAATTATAACAATAACTCGTGTAAAGCTTAAGTGCTTTAACTCTCAACGCACCATACTTGAGAGCACGAAATGTGCTTCGCAATTTAATCAAAGATCGATACATCTTATAAAGGGTCGGTTGTGTGCTGTTCTTCTGACTTTCCAAATTAACCCTTTTGTAATTATCATGAACAGGAAGCCAGGTTCGATTGGCATTGCTAAATCCTATCGGTCAATCAATTCGATAAATTTCATTTATATAATATCTTAAAGATAAAATCACACGATATGAGATAATATTTAAGATTTCCGTTGATATTTCCTACCTGCATTTTTACTTTTGTCCCATTGAAATGGTGTACGATTTGGATCTCGAGATAGATTCCGGTACTTGTCCTTTCCGGCATTGCAAGCTTGTGGATCCTGGGTGTCTTCCCAGGATATATCTCTTTTGTCTACCATTCCAATTTCTTCACCGTTGTAAGTTACAGCAACACCAGGCAACAACATTATTAACATATTCAATTGCATAGCCCTGTTTGGGAAACGTGACGCTAATCGACTATTATCGTGATTCCCGAACTATAAATAAAATCATTTTTATTACGAGATAATTTGTTATAAAATCGTTAAATCATAAAAGGATGATATATCATCTTACCACCCAATTGGCAACTCCGTTCTTTGGAGTATGTTCCATCCATTCTTCGATAATTCTTTTAAATTCGGTAGCACTCGACGTGTGATTAACATCAGTGATAAGTTTGAAATTGAATGGTACATGAACACCATATTGATAATATTTCGTAGTATTTTTAATATTAGTATAAGCTTCGGTCATCAATATCTAAAATTATATTTAAGAAATATGATGAAATAATTGCAAATTATTTCTAAAATGTATGAGTTATACCTTTTCATCCTCGTTATTGGCGTTAGCATAATCATCGATAACTTTTCTCCAGTTTTTGATTAAGTCATAAGTTCTAGGATCGTCTTTGGTATAAATGTGATCCAAGTAATCATAATCACGAGTTGTAGTATTTGGAATAAAACTTCTAGGTTCATCGAGGAGACCATCATGTTCGAATAGATTTGGAATGGAGTCCACTCGAAAACCATCAATACCTTTACGAAGCCAAAATCGTATGACTTCCTAGAAATAAACCATAAAAAAACAAAAGGTATGATGAAACGTTTGCAATTGGAAATGCAATTTTCAATGAGAATTCATTTAACTTACTTCCATCTCGGCTCGCACTTGAGGATTACTGTAATTTAAATCTGGTTGTCTGTATTCGAATTGATGTAAATACCATTCCTTCGTAGTTTTATTATACGTCCATGCAGGACCACTGAAAACGCTGATCCAATTGTTAGGTGGAGTTACACCATCATCTTTTCGTCCTTTTTTCCAAATATAATAATCCCTGTATTTTTGATCTCCTGCAAGAGCCTTTTGGAACCATTCGTGTTTATCTGACGTATGATTTGGCACGAGATCGAGAATTAACTAAAAAATATATAAGCAAATAATATCGTGAAAAATATTTCTATTAGGAAACGCGAATTAAGAAGAGTTTGCAATGTTATTAAAAAAGATAAAACAGAAAAATAATATCGTCGTCTTACTCTTAATCCAAGTTGTTTGGATTTATCAATCAATGCTTCGAAATCTTGCATGGTACCATAATCAGGATGTATCGCTTTGAAATCCGATATGTCGTAACCAAAATCTATCATTGGACTCTTATAAATGGGTGAAAGCCATAACCCGTCAACCCCAGCATCGAAAAGATGTTCCAATTTCAAAGTAATACCTGTTTTCAGTTTAAATCATGATTGATGTTAGGTGAGAAAAATGATTGATGTATTTTCAAAAAAAAAACTCTTTCATTAATTCTTACCTTTCAAATCACCGATTCCATCATCGTTGGAATCCATAAAACTTCGTGGATAAATTTGATAAAACACTGCATTCTTCCACCATCCAATATTTTTGATCTCGCCATTGACGAGATTCGTTGCGAACAACAATGAACAATAGTATATCACCCGCAACATGTTTTGCAAATGTAATGCACTACCGGAAAAGAACCTGTATATAAATGTACTCCTGATAGATTAAAGTTTCTGATTAGCTATCGGTTCTCAGTAACTTAATGTAATCAAAACGATCTTATAATATTTTTTAATTAATAAACCGTAGCTTTTTTTGTTTTTCTTAAAAAATTATTGTTAACAATAATTATTGTTTAACCTACTTTTTTAAATAGTTTAAATATAGTACTGAATTCCTTTAAAATATTATATTTTCTTAAAATTCATTTTTCAGAATTATATAAATAATAAGGTACCTAACTTTCATTTTAAAATATTACTTTTGGAATATAACTGTTGTAATTTTTAAAAGTAGTTTTAAAGAACATATTTTGAAGTAACTATAACATCACAATTTGAATTTAAACGAAACAATATATGTACAAGGTTTCATTTATTGTATCAAATTATACATTACACATATAGCAGAATTTATTAAATAATTCAATCACACGAATAATTATATTGAAAAGAAATTAGGGTTTCATATATGAATGTTATAACCTTTTCCGTTGCTTCAAAGTCCAAATCATGCACGTTTATTATACAACTACCATTTGTTTTCAATTAATATTTATCGTTCTGTACGAGTAAAGGAAATAACAAATACTCAAAGAGATTTTATCGATAAGGAATAAGAGAAATAAATATTGATAGATAATTATCAGCAATACGATAGAATTTTTCTTTGTATATTCTCGCTGGATAGTTAAGTTCCTTTTTATTAATACTCGTAATTTTCCTACTATTACAAATTTTTTAAGGAAGATCATTCAATTCGCGATCCTCGTATTTCATCATTTCGTCAAGATCCAATTAAAAATGTTGCATATAAAATGTGATTATAAAATCTAATTGCTAGAAGATAAGACCATTCCTTCCCAAGGTGTAAGATATGCGAAATTGTGAAATTTTTTAAATCTGCGAATGAACAAATAAAATCACAAATGAATTCAATTGTATTGATATTTTAATAGGCTAAATAAGAAAAAGGTATGATTAATTATTGAAATACCTTTTAGTATGATAAGCATCGATCTCAACGTAGGTATTATTATAAAGGGTCATTACATCCTTCAAATTAACACGAGTCGTTATAACTGGTGAGAAACTCATTAATAAAGTAACTGATTCTCCAGGAACTTCTCGAGTGATGGTTAATACTTCGCAATTGTAACAGTAATCCGTGTTTAATTTCAACACATTTACTTTCAATGAACCTTTCTGAAGTGCACGCGATGATTTTCGCAATTTAATCAAATTTTGATACGTTTTATAAGTGGTAGCTTCCGGACTATTCTTCTGACGTTTTAAATTCAATCTCTTGTAATTATTATGAACAGGAAGCCACGTTTTATTAGCTGTACTGAATCCTGTCAATCAAATTGGATAAATTTTGATAATTAATAATATCATAAATATATTATCCTGACATTTAAGATTATCGTTGAAATTTTTACCCGCGTTTTTGCTATTATCCCATTGAAAGGGTGTACGAGTTGGATCGCGAGATGCACCCTGGTACTTGTCCTTTCCAGCATTGCAAGCTTGTGGATCCTGGGTGTCCTCCCATGATATATCCCTTTTGTCTACCATACCAATTTCTTCACCGTAATAAGTTACTGCAACTCCAGGCAAGATCATTGTTAACATATTCAGTTGCATACCCCTTTCTGGGAAACGTGACTCTACACGACTGTTATCGTGATTTCCTAACTAGAAATAAAATGTTCGTATTACGAGATATATATAATTAGTTATACAATCGTTAAATGATAATAGGATATATCATCTTACCACCCAATTGGCAACTCCATCCTTTGGCATATTTGACATCCATCCATCGATAATTCTTTTAAAATCAGCCGCTTTTGAATGACGATTGACATCAGAGATGAAGTAAAAATTGAATGGAATTTGTGCACCATAGTCGTAATATTTGGTAGTATTTTTTAAATTAGTATAAGCTTCGGTCATTACAATCTAAAACATGTTCGCGAGAAATATGATATAAATAATTGACAAAAATGTTTATTATTGATTTTATACCTTTTCATCTACGTTATTGTCATCGGCATAATCATCGAGAACTTTTCTCCAACTTCGTACCATGTCATAATTTCGTGGATCGTCTTTGGTATAAATGTGATCTAAATAACCATAATCACGTGTTGTAGTATTTGGTATAAAGCTTCTGGGTTCATCGCGAAAATCATCTCGTTCGAATAAATGGGGAATTGCATCAACTCGAAAACCATCTACACCTTTGCGAAGCCAAAATACAAGGATTTCCTAGAAATAGAAAAAAAGAATGATATTACGTTTTCAATTGGAAATGCAATTTTTAATTGAGAATTCATTTAACTTACTTCCATCTCCTTTCGCACATCGGGATTGTTAAAGTTTAATTCTGGTTGCCTGTACTCGAATTGATGGAAATACCATTCCTTCAAAGTTTCATTATAAGTCCACGCAGAACCACTAAAAACGCTGACCCAATTGTTGGGTGGTGTTACACCGTCGTTATTTCGTCCTTGTTTCCAAAAGTAATAATCCTTGTATTTTTTCTCACCAGCTAAAGCCTTTTGGAACCACTCGTGTTTGTCGGACGTATGATTTGGTACGAAATCAAGAATTACCTTTGAAAGATAAACGAATTATCGTGTGAATGTATCTATAAAATTAATTTAAAATAACTTACGAGAATATTGAAATGAAAAAAAAAAAAAAATACAAAGAAATTGTCTTACTCTTAATCCAAGTTTCTTTGATTTTTTGATCAGTGCTTCGAAATCTTGCATGGTACCATAATCTGGATGTATTTCTTTGAAATCCGATACGTCGTAACCGAAATCTACCATTGGGCTAGGAAAAATAGGTGAAAGCCATATTCCTTCGATACCAGCGTCAACGAAATGTTCCAATTTCGAAGTAATACCTGTTTAATTAACAAACACCATGATGTTTTGGTTAAACAAATGATTGAAGTATTTTCAGACAAAAAAAAATCTATAATTAATTCTTACCATTCAAATCACCGATTCCATCACCATTGGAATCCATGAAACTTCGTGGATAGATTTGATAGAACACTGCATTCTTCCACCATATTTTATTTTTGATCTCAGCATTAACGAGACCCGTTGCTAGCAACAAGGCACAAAAGTAGACCACGCGGAACATGTTTTGCAACTGTCATGAACTAACGAAGATGGTCTTCCATATAAATATCCTCCTAAAATGTTGAAGTTTCTGATAAGCTATCAACTATCAATAATTTAGAGCTATCAAAATGATCTGATAATTTTTTTTAAGTAATATATAGACCAAATTTTAACAAAATAATATTTCTAACACCTATTTTTATTCATTTCAAAGATTACATTATTTTCTTAAATAGAAAAACTATTTAATCACAAACCTATACATCAATAATTTATTTTATATATTCTAATATGGAAATAAAAAAAAAAAGTAAGAAAGATTTTAATAATATTTTTCGTTTAATCAGACAACGTATCACAAATCTTGATTAAAATAATCTTTATTAAGTTACGTAACAAAACGTATTTATTATGATACGTTTATCTTTGGAATGATGATTAAATACAAGTACCCTACTTCATGGATTAATCGATCATCGTTATAAACGTTAAATTTGTGCAGAGAAGTTTCAAAAAGATAATCATTGTCTTTTTAAACTTATTCTGTATACAAAAAATACAGGAATATGGTAACATATGTTTATTCTAAGAAATTATACGTTATACATATTGCAGAATTTATTAAATAATTTTATCATAAGAATGATAGATACATTTATAAGTGTATACTAAATGAATATTACAACTTTTTTCGCTGCTTCACAGTCCAAACAATGGACGTTTATTACACAACTATCATTTGTTTTCAATTAATTTATCGTTCCGTACAAGCAAAAGAAATATTGAATACTCGAAGAGATTTTATCGATAAAGAATAAGAGAAATAAATATTGATACGATAAAACACAACGGTAGAGTAGATAATTATCAGCAATGCGATAGAATTTTTCTTTCTATTCTCTCGCTGGATAGTTAAGTTCCTTTTTATTTATACTCGTAATTTTCCTACTATTACAAATTTTTAAAGGAAGATCATTCAATTCGCGATCCTCATCATTTCGTCAAGATCCAATTAAAAATGTTGCATATAAAACATCCAATATTGTGATTAAAAAATCTAATTGCTAGAAGATAAGACCATTCCTTCCCAAGGTGTAAGATATGCGAAATTGAGAGATTTTTTAAATCTGCGAATGAACAAATAAAATCACAAATGAATTCAATTGTATTGATATTTTAATAGGCTAAATAAGAAAAAGGTATGATTAATTATTGAAATACCTTTTAGTATGATAAGCATCGATCTCAACGTAGGTATTATTATAAAGGGTCATAACATCCTTCAAATTAACACGAGTCGTTATAACTGGTGAGAAACTCATTAATAAAGTAACTGATTCTCCAGGAACTTCTCGAGTGATGGTTAATACTTCGCAATTGTAACAGTAATCCGTGTTTAGTTTCAACACATTTACTTTCAATGAACCTTTCTGAAGTGCACGCGATGATTTGCGTAATTTAATCAACGATCGATATATTTTGTATAGCGATTGTTCTTTAGAATACTTCTGATTTTCTAAATTCAATCTCTTGTAATTTTCATGGACCGGAATCCACGTTTTATTAGCTTTACTAAATCCTGTCAGTCAATCATTTTAATAAATTTATTTATGTAACTTTTGTAATATCATAAAAATATGATTATGATATTTACAATTTTTACCTGCATTTTTACTATTGTCCCATTGGAAAGGTGTACGTTCTGGATCACGAGATTCATTTCGGTACTTATCCTTTCCTGCATTGCAACCTTGGGGATCCTTTGTATCTTCCCAGGATATATCTCTTTTATCTACCATTCCAATTTCATCACCATAATAAGTTACACCAACTCCTGGCAAGATCATTAGTAACATACTCAGTTGTATAGTCCTATTTGGGAAACGTGACCCGATACGACTGTTATCGTGATTTCCTAACTAGAAATAAAATGCTTGTATTACGAGATATAATTTGTTATACAATCGTTAAATCATAACAGGATATATCATCTTACCACCCAATTGGCAACTCCGTTCTTTGGAGTATGTTCCATCCATTGTTCAATAATTCTTTTAAAATCAGCCGCTTTCGATTGGTGATTGGTATTTGAGATCAATTGAAAATTAAATGGTATTTGAGCACCATACTGATAATATTTCGTAGTATTTTGTAGATTACTATAAGCTTCGGTCATTATCACCTTAAAAACGTGCACAAATATTTGATTAATGATTTTATTACGTTTCAATGTTTGGCTATAGTAGAATGTTGTTTGTCAGACTTTTAAAAAAAAAAAAAAAGAAATAATTCGTGTATTAAAAATGAGAATACACGCCCATAAATGTCGACCTTCGGATAAAGAAAAAGGTAACACTTTAAACGATTACAAATAAGAAAACACACGAAAACTTGTAATTACTAAATAACTATAACATATTACACACGATTACAATTATACAAATACGATACAGAATAAAACTAATTTCAGTTTGAAAGAAGCTAGTCGTCCTATGCCCTCGTTAAAGGGACTGCCCTATTTTCTTTCCTTTCACCTAATTATAGTCTCTTTCATTCGTTTGATTCATCACGAATTAGTAAACCTATTGTTATTTCTTCTGACACATAGACATTTACGCAATCATACAATTAGATATAATTAGAATAATAATTAACAATATTTTCAAAATGTATTGTTACCTTTTCATCCTCGTTATTGGCGTTGGCATAATCATCGAGAACATTTCTCCAATTTTTGACCATGTCATAGGTTCTTTGATCGTCGTTAGTATAAATGTGATTTAAATAACCATAATCTCGAGTTGTAACACCTGGTATAAAACTTCTAGGTTCATCGCGAAGATCATCACGCTCAAAAAGAAAAGGAATGGCATCAACTCGAAAACCATCAATACCTTTACGAAGCCAAAATTGAATAACTTCCTAAAAATAAAACCATAAAATAGAAAAAAGAATGATGAAACGTTTCCAATTGGAAATGCAATTATTAATGAGAATTCATTTAACTTACTTCCATTTCCTTTCGCACTTCAGGATTGTTGTAATTCAAATCTGGTTGTCTGTATTCGAATTGATGGAAATACCATTCGTTCATTGTTTTATCATAAGTCCAAGCTGGACCACTGAATCGACTAATCCAATTATTAGGTGGTGTTACACCATCGTTGTTACGTCCTTTTCTCCAAATATAATAATCCTTGTATTTTTTCACACCAGCCAGAGCTTTTTGGAACCATTCATGTTTATCTGACGTATGATTTGGTACGAAATCAAGAATTACCTTTGAAATATAATAAAATTATCATGAAAGTATCTACATAAAATAGATTTCAAAGATCTTTGAAAACGAAAACAAGAAAAAACAAAGAGAAATTGTCTTACTCTTAATCCAAGTTTTTTCGATTTTGCCAATAATTCTTCAAAATCTTTCATCGTACCAAAATCTGGATGTATTGCTTTGAAATCTGATATGTCGTAACCAAAATCTACCATTGGACTAGCATAAATAGGCGAAAGCCATATTCCATCAACTCCAGCGTCAACGAAATGTCCCAATTTCGAAGTAATACCTGTTTTCAGTTTTAATGTTAAGTGAGAAAAATGATTGATGTATTTTCCGACAAAATCTATAATTAATTCTTACCATTCAAATCACCGATTCCATTATTATCGGAATCCATGAAACTCCTCGGATAAATTTGATAGAACACTGCGTTCTTCCACCATACTTTATTTTTAATCTCGCCATTGACGAGACTTGTTGCGAACAACAATGAACATAAGCAAAGCAAACGTAACATGTTTGCAACTGTGATGCATTACCTCTGCTGAAGAACTTCCTTATAAATATATTCCTAAATTATTGAATTTTCTGATAAGCTATCTGTTATCAATAATTTAACGATATTAAAAAGATCTATAATTATTTGTTAAGTAATATAGCTTAATCTTTTCTTTTGGTTTTGTTTTGTTTTTCTTTTAGATATAATATTGTGAACAATAGTTTTTATTTGTGCTAGAAAAAGATTATCGATTATTTACGAAATTATACGCGATTGGTTTATTATAATTCTAACGGGAATAAACAATAAAAAAAAAAAAAATATGAACACTTTTATAATATCTTTCGTTTGATCGTATGACGTATCGTAAATCTTGATTAAAATAATCTTCAATACATTCCGTAACACAACACGTACTTATTATGATACGTTTTTATCTCTGGAATGATGATTAAATAAAAGTACCCTACTTAACGAGTTAATCGATTATCGTTTAATCGTGAAATTTCTACAAAAGCAATTCAAAATGATAATCATTGTCTTATAGTAACCTAACTTATTCTGTGTATACAAAGCAATTATACTTGTTACATAAAATATATACATATATTATATATTTGCAAGAAAAATTATATATAGATAAGTAATCGAGTACATTTATTAAATGGTAATACAAAAACAAATCTAAATATTGCATAGAAAAGAGTTTATTGAAAATATAATTAAACTATGTAATATTTTAATTAAAATTTTTATTGATGTTTAAGGATAATATAAAAAGAAATATATACATATATATATATATATATCAAACGAATTTTAACTTTATCGTTATCAAATCATAAACCCCGTAGTCGTTCATGCAAAAACCCCATAGGAACAATTATCCTACATAGAGATCGTAAAAGATAAAACATATTTTATATTGATTGAAAACTGTAGCAAAGAATGAGTAAAAACTATTGGGTTTTAAATAACATTAAAATTACATTTGAAAATATAGGAAGAATATGATAAAATATGTTTATTATAACAAATTATACATTATGCATATATTGCAATATTTATTAAATAAAATTCTATCACACGAAAATAATTCTATTTGAAGATTGTAAAAATTCCTACGTGTATACTAGACTTATGTTTTAACTTGTATGACTTGTTGACCTTTTTCACTGCTTCAAAGTCAAAGGCATGCACGTTGATAATACGTGAATTAATACCAATTATTTATTTTCAAATTAATTATCGTTTTTCACGATCAAACGAAGTATTGAATACTCAAAAGAGATTTTATCGATAAGTAACATGCGAAATAAATATTGATTTCGATATTATACCATGGAGAGTCCGATAATAATCAATAATGCGATTGAATTTTTATTTATGTTTGCTGAATTGTCATGTTATACCTTGTATTACTATTTTTCCAGTCTTCCCATTAATACATTTCTAAAAGTTAGATTTATTATTAATTGTTAATCGCAAAATTAATAATGACCACTATGTTTTTCGGGTTTAAATAGAAAACGTTTGCCTTTTAATAATATTTTATTCAAGTTATATCACTAAAGTTACACGCATTATGCAAGAATTTTGCATAATGACATGAAATACTGAAGGTAATTAATTTAATTGCTAGACGATATGACGATTCCTTCCCAAGGAACAATGTATGCGTAGTTGAAATATAATTTATATCTGTAAATGAAAAAATATAATATTTAAAAATCATTCAATTAAATTTGTAACCATTTTCGTTACCCATATAGGGGTTGTCAAAAAAAAAGGATTAACAAATATTATAATAGTCCGAATAAAAAATGATTATTTAATAATTACCTTTCTGTATGATAAGCATCGATTTCAACATACGTATTGTTATAAAGGGTCATTACATCCTTCAAATTAACGCGAGTTGTTACAGCTGGTGAGAAACTCATTAACAGAGTCATTGATTCTCCAGGAAGTTCACGAGTGATAGATAATATTTCGCAATTGTAACAATAATCCGTGTTCAGTTTCAATACTTTTAATTTCAATGAGCCATCCTTAAGAACGCGAGATGTTTTCCGTAATTTAGTCAAAGATCGATACATCTTGTAGAACGATTGTTCGGTAGAATTCTTTTGATTTAATAAATTCAATACTTTATAATTTTCATGAACAGGTAGCCACGTTTTAGAACCTTTGTTGAAACCTATCGATCAATAAATTCGTTTGATTTAATAACGTTCATGAAATTTGTCAATTACAAATGTTACTTTTGCTTTTTGTTTTTTTTTTTGTTTTTCTATTTTTCTTTTACCTGCATTAATAGTATAATCCCATTGGAAAGGTGTACGATTTGGATCGCGAGATCGTTCAACGTATTTGTCTTTACCGGCATTGCAAGCTTGTGGATCTTGCGTGTCTTCCCAGGAAATATCTCTTTTGTCAATCATACCAATTTCTTCACCGTAATAAGTAACGGCAATTCCAGGTAAAATCATTGGTAACATGAGCATTTGATTACCCCTACCTGGATAACGCGAGATCGTACGACTGCGATCGTGATTTCCCAACTATAAATAAAATCATTTCATTATGAAATAATTTGTTATACGATCGTTATTAGATCATTAAAATATATGGGTAATCAACTTACAACCCAATTGGCAACTCCATCCTTTGGCATTTCTCTCATCCATGATTCGATAGTTTCTTTAAATTTGGTAGCATTAGTTGTGTGATTAACATCAGTGATAAGTTTGAAATTGAACGGTATGTGAGCACCGTAATCATAATATTTCGTAGTATTTTTTAAATTGGTATATGCTTCAGTCATCATTACCTAAAACGTTTATATAATATATGAAATCCCAAGTAAGGGACGAAACGTACAACTGGTTCAAAATAAATTGTTCATAAGATTTAACAACCGTCCAAAATTCCCTTTGAGACTAATATTAATAATATTTATTTCTGAACAAGAATATTGATAATTAAATACGATTAATGTTATATCAGGAAGATAATTTATTAAACGTATTCTTACTTTTTCATCCTCGTTATTGGCATTGGCATAATCATCGAGAACTTTTCTCCAGCTTTTAACTAAATCGTAAGTTCTTTGATCGTCTTTGGTATAAATGTGATCTAAATAAGCGTAATCACGTTCCGTTGTAGTTGGATCGAAACTTCTAGGCTCGTCACGAAGATCGTCAACTTCGAATAAATGGGGAACTGCGTCTACTCGAAAACCATCAATACCTTTACGAAGCCAAAATCGTATGACTTCCTAGAAATAAACCCATAAAAAAACAAAAAGTATGATGAAACGTTTACAATTGGAAATGCAATTTTCAATGAGAATTCATTTAACTTACTTCCATCTCGGCTCGTACTTGAGGATTACTGTAATTTAAATCTGGTTGTCTGTATTCGAATTGATGGAAATACCATTCCTTCGTAGTTTTATTATACGTCCATGCAGGACCACTGAAAACGCTGATCCAATTGTTAGGTGGAGTTACACCATCATCTTTTCGTCCTTTTTTCCAAATATAATAATCCCTGTATTTTTGATCTCCTGCAAGAGCCTTTTGGAACCATTCGTGTTTATCTGACGTATGATTTGGCACGAGATCGAGAATTAACTAAAAAAAATATATAAGCAAATAATATCGTGATAAATATTTCTATATGACGGATTAATCCTTTTATTCAAATTTACGAACAATTAAAATGATAGATAGATACCTTTAATCCAAGTTTTTTCGATTTTGCCAATAATTCTTCAAAATCTTTCATCGTACCAAAATCTGGATGTATTGCTTTGAAATCTGATATGTCGTAACCAAAATCTACCATTGGGCTTGCAAAAATAGGCGAAAGCCATATCCCATCAACTCCAGCGTCAACGAAATGTTCCAATTTCGAAGTAATACCTGTTTTCAGTTTTAATGTTAGGTGAGAAAAATGATTGAAGTATTTTCCGACAAAATCTATAATTAATTCTTACCATTCAAATCACCAATTCCATTATTATCGGAATCCATGAAACTCCTCGGATAAATTTGATAGAAAACCGCGTTCTTCCACCATCCTTTATTTTTGATCTCCCCATTGACTAGACTTGTTGCGAACAACAATGAACAAATGCAAACGACGCGCAACATGTTTGCAATTGTGATGCACTATCTAGGAAAAACCCTCATATAAATATACTTCTTAATTAGAAAAATTTACGATACCTTATCGTTTAGTTTGCACTATCAATAAAAAAATTTTTCTTTTTTTTTTGTTTCTTTTTCTTTTTCTTTCATCGATTACGTTTGCATTGTATAAGAGGAATTTTATTGGAAGATAATTATTCCGAGAAAATGTTAGATAAGGAAAATTTATTGTAACATATTTATGTTGGTTTTTCTTTTCTTCTTTTTTTTTTTGTTTTGAATGCAAGTTAAATGCCAAGATATACAACAAACAATTCCTACAAATCTGTAATCGATTTATCAGACCATCTGCAATCTGTTATTATAAGATAACACTTCCTTTAACAATATGTGATAAATACTTACCATTAAACATTTATCTATAACATGACGATTAAATCAGCATACCTTGTTTCATTTAATTTGCAATGTACATTAATGAACGAATAAGATTTCAATTCAATTCGAATATTAAACAATCGGTAATGATTCTAACGAATCGTTATTGCATTGAAATAATTTGACGTATATTTATCCTGTACGATTAAGAGAATCATTAACTCATATAAGTATTATATAGATAGAATATACTTATGTGTGCAAGAAAAATAATGTTAAAATTGAAATCGAATCTGTAACTAATCGAGTATTTTTATTTCTCGGTAGAATTATAGAGAATACAGCGCTAATTATTACACGATTTTGTGGATAATATATATATGTATATATATATATATATATTATCATTATTTTTATATATATATATAGATTATTTTTATTTCGACGTATTTTTTTCTTTTTTTCTTTTGTTTTTTTTTTTTTTTTTT
>NW_014569695.1:267098-302637 GCF_001313835.1 Polistes canadensis | reverse complement strand
GAAATTATTATCGGAAATAATTAATTTTTGGTTCAAAACTTTTGCATATATATATATTAATTTTTTTGTTCGCGATCGTGCGATCCGATACTATTTTTTTTTTTTTTTTTTTTTTTTTTTTACAAACCTACTTCCAATAGGTATAGGTACGTTATCTTATTTCTATTCACGCGTTTTGGCCCCTCATCCGTCGCAGGAAGGATACTTAAATTCGTACTTTTCTTACTTTGTGTTAACGTCGGAATATATTTCGTTTGTTAATCCTCTCGTTCGTTCTCTTGCGTGTTATAATATATATATATAATATAATATATATTTTTTTTTAATTTTTTTCTTTTCTTTTTTTCTCTTTTTTTCTCTCTTTTGTTTTTTTTTTTTTAATTATTATTATTATTATTATTATTATTATTTAAACGAACGCGCAGACCTTACGTCTCAAGTCAAATATTTCGACTAGATTTACTTTGACAGAAAAACAAAAAATTCACTTTTCTCTCTTGATGTATATATATATTTTTTTTTCTTCCTCTTCCTCCTCTTCTTCCGTTCTTTTACTCTCTTTGTAAATAGTAACTAGTAACACAATTCTCTATATACGCACAGGCACATACACACACACACACACACACACACACGTACATACACAGGTAATAATATTATAATAAAATCGTTTAAATCGAGAGAGGAAACTTCGTACGCAACGTTGTCCGTCCAAGTTCGAACACAAACGAAATTGACAAATTGACGGTTATTAAAAGGAACGGTGAGGGTTTTTTTTTTCAGTGAGTAGTGTGCGAACGTTATTACTGCGCTATTTCAATTTGCAACATTAATATATAAAAGAGTATAGTATAGTTCTCTGCCAGCTATTAAAAATAAATAAGTTTACGCGCAGAAGGCTCTATTTACACTACTCTAAGTATATACGTTACCAAGTTTCAAAAGAAAGAGAAAGAGAGAGAGAGAGAGAGAGAGAGAGAGAGAGAGAATATCAACGTATACACGTGCAACGTATATTCCTCACATCCGTACCATTCTGCTTGTTAAAATGTTAAATAACACTAACTATAACGATCGAATAGAATAAATAGCAAAAAAAATAAATAAATAAAGGACGGATATGTTTGATATATATATATATATATATATATATATATATATATAACGTATGTTTATAAATTATAAATTATTATTAATATTTTGTCTCTGTTATTGATATTAGATGCATACCCCATGCACTCACTCGACGAAGATGTTTTAAAGTACTAAAACGACACCACCCACTTACGAGCCTCTTCCACCTTTTTATTTTCCTCTCAGTTTGTTTCTTTTTCTTTTTATTTATTCGTATATATGTATGTATGTATGTATGTATGTATGTATGTATGTATGTATGTATCTCTTTAAGTAAACGACTTGAGAAACGTATTTGATAATTTATTTTGAAACATTTGTTAGGTACCGCGCGAGTGTAAGTGCATTATTAATTATTATTATTATTATTACTACTACGACGACGACGACGACGACGACGACAGGTACGTAAAAAGATGATACGTTTACCTCTTATTAACTTCATCTTGGTCCTTCTTTTTCTCTCCCTCCCCCCCCCACTCCTTCCTCACCCCCTATCTCTAACTCTCTTTCTCTCATTCTCATTGTTTCTCGAATGATATTTTCGATTATAACATTTGATAAAATGATATATAACGTCTACATTTATATATATATATATATATATATATACACGGAGAACCGAGAATTAGTTCTCTAACTAAATATCATCTATGACGAGATTAGGTGGTAATAGTATTAGTATTAATAATAGTAGTAGTTACGTTACCGCGAAAAATACTTGCACGGTTGTTACGTGATCTAAAGAGAGTTGCATAATTGAATGATAAATTCCTTCTAGGCTGCCAAAGATATACCGCAGATTACAGCAGCAACCTAGTCGTAACAACTTGTTATCCTTCTTTTTAAACGAGTATTCGTTCATCATTGTCGGATAAATTAAATGATCAGAGTACTCTAACGCGTTAACGTGTTCCTATTTAATAAACCACATACATTGGCTCTCACAATCCGATTCACATATAATCTTTTTTCTATTTTTTCTTGTTGTTGTTGTTGTTGTTGACATATACATTGACATAGCATACACACATACACACACGTTTAAATAAACACTAACTGTATACTATTATTTTATAATCTTTTACATTAATTATACACCGATTTTAAAGCTTTACCTCGACGCGTTCACGAATAGATATCTGTGTGTATCTATAACGTGAGTATGTATATATATATATGTAAATAAGTGTGTCTATTTGTGTCTATTAATTATTATACTTTCGAGATTCTAATCGGTTAAGGCTTTATGCGTAAAATCCCATAAGCCTTCTCTCTCCTCCCCCAAACCCCGTTCGATCAGACTATCGATTCAAAGAAAGATAGAGAGAGAGAGAGAGAAATAATGCAAGTATATACTTTGATCTTGCAAAAAAATCTCCATAAAATCCTATAAATCCGTTTTCACGTTAGAGGAGACCATTTCCAAAGTACGACGGATTTACCTTCTTATTCGTTTCTATTTTCACATCTTCTCAAACGAAAAAGACGTTTTATTCGAATGGAACGGATAGATAATAGTACTCGCTACTTGTTTGTGCGATATATAATCGAAAAAAGAAAATACATTATACATTATAAACAATTTTAATAAATATCTTTTAATTGAATTATTTTCTAAATAATGATACGCGTTTTTCTCGTATTACTTACGTAAGTTAGATTGTTTTTTTTTTTTCTTTTTTTTTTGACTTTTCCCTCTTAACTTTCTTCGTCGAGGTAAATGTGAAAGTATAAAAATAAGTTTTAATGTGCGTCTCGTTGAAGCATATTTACAATAATCCCAGCCACTCCCCCCCCCCCCCCCCCCCCCCCACGAATATAACGTCGATATTAAATACGAATCTCGTTCGTGTTCTATTACGAGAAGAGAGGAGAAGAAAATAATCAAATAAAATCTAAAAGCACGGAACGCGATTTATACAGGAAACCCGCCCCCCCCCCATCCAGATATTTATCTCGCGATGTTCGATAATATTCATTCGAATTCGATTGATTATATTTTTTTCCATCCTTCATATATCGTTCGGTCTCCACACTTTTCTATCCGCTTAATTTTCTAATTTATTAATTTAAAAAAAAATGCGTAATAATTTAATCGATGCGTATTGTGAATATTGTATTTAAACAGTTCTGTACTAAGATTCGTTGATGGGTTGAATCATTTTCAAAATTTAATCTCCGTTCTCGCGATCATTCTACGAAGATACAACGTATCCCATGCATTTTTCTATGCATTTTTTCTAACGCTAGATAAAAACAAACAAAAAAAAAAAAAATAGAAAAGAATAGAATGACAATGCAAGATTAAATTTAGCAATCATCCTATGGCTATATAACCCTTTATCGATATAATTCCCTTTTCTTTTTTATTTTATTAACAAAATTAATAACTGTCTAACTTTGAACAAAGTTTTTTTTGTCATCTATCGTTTTAGGCTACGATAATTAGAACTTTGTGTTAACGTGATCGTAAAAATATTCAAGATTTTGGAAATAGATAAAAAGAGAGAGAGAGAGAGAGAGAGAATAAAAAAGTAACAAACCTAACGCAAAACGAAACTTAGGTCTGCCATAGAAATGGGGACCGAAACAAAATCGATTATTCTCTTTCTGTGTTGGCAGAATAAACACAAGGTGTTTCTTTGAAATAAACGACGGCTTCTCTAGGTTGCTTGTTTTCAAAAGTTTCTAGGAAATTTGTCGTTGCACGAATATTGGCGTCGAGGTATTTGTGTTATACGTAGAAAGAGAGAGAGAGAGAAAGAGAGAGAGAAAGAGAAAGAGAAAGAGAAAGAGAGAGAAAGAGAGAGAGAGCCATCATCATCATCATCATCATGTACATAAGTAGCATACACGATTTTTCTTCTTTTTTTTCCTTCTAAGTAAATAATCTACTTTCGCATTCGCGGTGAAATTTCATTACCCTTGTTTTTTTTTTCTTTTTTTTTTTTTTTTTTTTTTTTTTTTTTTTTTTTTGTAATTTCTATTCATAAATACAAAGGTGTTGAGACGAGGAAAAAAATGTTTTCAGAGAAAACGACAGAGAAAACGAAGTTCGGCTTAAACGCGAGTAGTAGTAGTAGTAATAGTAGTAGTAGTAGTAGTAGTAGTAGTTTTTTTCATTTTTTTTTTATTCTTTTCTGGATTTTTTCTTATTTCCTTCCTTTTTGGTATATCTCTTTTTTTTTTTGTTTCCGATTTCTCGTTTGTACGAGAATATATCTTTCGTCAATTGGTAGCCTAAAATCCCACATAGATATATTCGCTATTTTATTTATCAAGCTTGAATCGTCATCTCGATTATTTTTTTGTTTCACTCTTCCGCAGTCGTTTGAACGTTCTCCCCACCTTCCCCCTCCTCATTCGAATTTTGTTCCGCTTCCTTTTGCGCCCTAGCCTCTGCATCTGTAGAAATATACAAACGATCAAAGTATTTATATTTAAAAAAAAAATGAAAAGAAAAGAAAAGGAAAGGAACAACAAAAAAGATAAGACGATGAGATAGAACACAAAGTGATTTGATCAAAAGGATGGATACTCGTGAAAATGGCTCGAAATTGTTCAACAAAATTAATATTTCATATTGAAACGAAGAAAAGATATATATATATATATATATATATATATATATATATATAGATTTATTTTCAAACAAATCTATCTCGTAAATAAATATCGATCGAATGTATATGCACTTGACTCGATTATCGTTCGATGAATCTCCCCAAAGAGAATATTTTTATATAAAGGTTAATAAAAAAACAAAGATAGAATTTAAATTATATTTTAGATATGGAAGTTTATTCGTAAAGGAGACATCACGATCCTTTAATTGAAATGATATATTTGTTCGAACAATTTTTCGATATATTTCTCTCTCTTCTCTTGATTTTGTTATAATTATTTATAAATAACGTACCACGAACTGCTTGTTCCTTCCAAATTTGTTTGTTCTCCGCTAAACATTGTATCCATGGTTTTCCTATTTTAAACCTGTTACTTTCAGCCGTCGAACCTACGATATCAATAAAACGTATCTATGAATTATTTGAAATTCATTTACACACACACACACATAAAAACAAATGAATAATAATGACAATATAATTATCGAAATTATTAAAAAGTTTACCATTAGCAGACTCATCTACGCTTTCTTTAACATTCAACGGTGCAAGAACTGTCTCCAACATATCGCTGCACACTTGCATACTCGGTTCAACGATAAATTCTATAAAACCAATTTGAGATTCCGCTACCAATGTATTATTTCGATCGCATAAAGGTGAAAACGGCAAGCCAAGAGCTCTCTCTTTGTCCCCTTGCCTAAAAAACTCTTCCAACAGCTGCGTCGTCCACCTGCAGAGCCACGCAAAAAATTGGCGAAAGGCGTTGTTGTATTATTTATACATACGGAGAAAAAAAAATAAAAAGAGAAATTATTTCGATTATTTGCGAAATATATATATACTACGATAAGTAAATATTACGATATAAATAATAAAATGTGTGTGTGATAATCTAACCTATGATGAAGATCCCATCTTTTCGCTGGATGAGAAATATCGCAGCAATGTAATACAAGACTGACGGCTTTGCTTTTGTCAACGCTAGGTTCTGCCAAGCTTAAAAGATTTTTCATATTTTTCAGCTGTTGAAAATGATAACTCATGTCGGTCGCCAATACCATGTCGATAACGAGAGAACGAAATTCTCTGTATTCTTCTCGCGACAGATTTTGCAAAATATTACATTCGTCTTCTCTTAATATTCTGAAAAATAGAAAAAATAAAAAAAAAATAAAAACAATGTATATCGTTTCCCTTTATCCCTCCGCCAACAATTTTTGTAATTCAAATCATTATGCGTATAAACGTGTGTGAGAAAACTTTTCAAAGTAAATTGAAATTTCGTATAACACCTGAAACTAGCTGATGTATGGTGATTTTCTAACACAGCTCGGTCGTTATAAAGAAGCGCCGTATCACTGCCAGACATTACGTGGAAATTGTTTGTGGTCCCTGTGTGCTCGTAGTCGTGAATAATAGCCGCTACGAGAGATGAGAATATTTCTAAATCGGTCAGCCAATTCTGCAAAGAGTAATAACACTCGTCAGATTAAAAGAGATTATTTAACTTTCAACTAGGAAATTAATTGTCAATCCCATTTTGGTATTCATTGTTAATCATTGATCATTATTTTACCTAGAGTGTTAACATTCGAATCGAAATATCGAACAAGGAGTTCGTTAGATATGATAGATGTTATAAAATTTCTAATAAACTCACCATTAGCCCCGTTTGGCACAAAATGTAATGCATTGTTTGAGCAACGTCAGCTGCGTGAAGATTATTGTGATATGGATTCCGATGTCTACAATATCCTTCTTCGATTCTTCCTAAGAAACATTCCAGAACCGCAGGTGGCACTTTAAACTTGTGTAACATGCCGTAACGATTCAATAGGTCGTAGCCTATATATTTAACAGGAGCTCCGAGTGCAGCCTCGCTCAATGAAAACACGTCGAAAGACCAGTCGTCCAACGTCTTGAATTAAGATTCATTAAGATTCAGAGAAAAGTTATTTGCTAATAATATTTGCTTTGAGGGACTATATATTAACGAGAACTATATCTGTCTAATTAAAATAACGGCAATCTAAAAGTTGGCGCAAGCAATTAACGACCAACGCGAATTAACAGAATTTCTTCGAGTTGCATTCTCAATTAATATTTATCAAGGTTCATTCCTATTATCTCTACTAGAGAAATAATATATATACATGTTAACCGTGAAAAAGTGAAAAGTTGAATAATGTCAAGATTCACGTTATTTTTTTATGCTCTTATACATTTTAATATTTCATATTTAATATCAAGAAGAAATATATTATATAAATGCATTCGTGTAAGAGAGAGAGAGTAAAAGAAAAAAAAAATACCTTGAGTACTTTAACCACATCCGGTGGAAATTGCATAAGAGCGGTATTGGTTACTCTCCTATAAATCCGATCAACAAATATTCCAGCTCTAATGGCATGTGCGACAGATCGAAATTTTGGTTTTTCGTCTGCCTTCCGTCTTGTCGTAGCAAGCTGTCTGGTAAATGTCGATGCTAACCATTCTCGAACTTCGGGTGGTACTGCATCCGGTTGTACTTCTGACAGTTCGTCATCTTCATCTGCCAATCGTCTAAAGGAAAATCATACGAATCTAATATTAACGATCTTCGATATATCTATGAACCAATCGATGTAATATCAAAGCGCACGCTTCGAAAAATCCTACCTTCGTTTACAATTATATAAAAAAAAAAAGGTAGAAGAAAAACAAATATAAAACAAGCTAAATTAATTATTTTTCTCAAAATACTTTTGTTAAACGTTGAAAATATAATATAATACGAACCCGATTACGATTATGAATTTCGAGACGTTAGTAAAATATATATATATAGATATATATGTTACCATGACTAAGATTTAAATCAAATTTAGATCAAAGCGACCCTTTGAAAAGTTGTTCAACGTAGTACTACAACGTAGTCTTCTATCTGAACGTACGCGTAATGAATCGACGGGAATTCGCGTCTGGTGACATATCGTACGAATAAACCAACGCGAGAGGAATACGTTTTAGGTATTCGTGCAAGCGCAAAACACGTATATAAGTAAATATATAATACATATATACGTTTGTATTTACGTTACGTGATATCAAAATAGAACGACAGTGTAACTAGAAACCCATTTTAATCGAGTTACCGATTATATCCCTTTTCTTTTTTTTGTTTTTTTTTGTATTTTTTTATTTTACCGAAATAATTTGCATTTTACAAAAATATATTTTCATTTTCTATTTTTTCTTTTTCTATCACGCACCAAGCCCCCGCCCCCGCCCTTGATTAAATCATACAAAACTCAACTCTACGTATATTTGAAATAACAGTAACGTGAATCTAACAATAAATACGAGACGTTTCGTATACGAACGCATTATTTTAATGAAAACATTTCTACGAATCAAAAATGTTGACGATTAACAGATGCATATTTATTTTATCTACCAACGCAAACGAATATATATGTTTGATTTTCAATACGATTTATTTCCCTTAACACAAAAATTATAAAAAGTACAATCAGCTGTTGGTTATACGATTTTAAAGATCGTCGACCTACATTCGTTCACGATTGAAAATATTTTCGATAATCCTGAAAAACATGTTTATTATTCACAGCGACGATCTATGTATAGTGGTATAATTATACAAGGAATGCAGGCAACCAATGAAAATTATAACCTACGACTAAAATTATTTACGACTTAAGTACGTAAATAATTAGATATATGTATTAATTTTTTAAATGTGTATATATATAGGTAGAAGATATATAATATAATAATTGTATTGCGAACTGTGGTTAGAAAAAAAAAAAAAAAAGGAATATAAAGTTAAAATCATTTTCATTTTTCTGATTGAAACGTTTTTCTTTTTTTTTGTACTAAAGTTCGTATAAAAGAAGAACGAAACATAATTATCTAATTATCAACGTACGTACATCTCTAAATGTGAATGATAGCTGAAATAATGATATTTCAATGAAAAGATAAAAATCTGTTGGGTAAATTCGTCATGAAGAAACAATAATATAATAATATGTCATGCAAAATAAAATACTCGTGTGTTATATTATAGCGTGTGTGTGACAGGAGATTAAAATTATTAATAATATTTAACAGATAAACGATGAACAATCGTGAGATAATATTGTAGTTGTTGGTTGAAGTCAAACTTTTGCACAAACCTACGGCGTACACCTTGTCGACAAGTACCAGCTGATTCCGTATGGTCGGCATCTCTACAATGTAAAACATCAAAGAAAAGACATGTAACATTGAGGGTGTTTTTCTTTTTACATTCGATCTAACCGTTGTCAAAAACAAAACAAACAAAAAAAAACAAACAAACGTCCCCGTTCGACCGCGATAAGGGGTGACGAAAAAATTCGGATGAATTTCATCAATACCAAACAAGTCAGCATCTTCCCTACTTATTATTATTATTATTATTATTATTATTATTATTGTTCTTATTTTTTTATCTTTTGTTCTTTTTTCAATATCGACGAACTTTCGAGTCACCCCCGTTTGAACAATTTGACCGATTACGGGTAACGTTTGATCCCGTTTGATTCCTTTTTCGTCAATTCGTTATAATTCGAAGCATACAAACGAATAATTAGTTAATAACTTTTAAAAACGCCCTATGTGTGTGTGTGTATATATACATGCACTCTCTCTCTGGAACTTAGAGGAGAAAACATAATACAAATGTAAATAGTATATAACAATATATAAACGATGCAACTTGTAGCAGGCAGGTATATCCGGTAACCGCGAAGAATATTACACCTAAAAAGAATCTATTGTATACAAGAAAAAATGGGAGAAACTAAAAAGTAACAGATAGATAGATAGATAGATAGATAGATAGATAGATAGATAGAGAGGGTGAAAATAGTACAGAGGCGTACAGGCAGCTTGGAATCAACATCTTCATGCTGTGTTTTAAGTGTCCCGTGATTCCCGTATTATTCTCTAACTTTTCAGAAATACTTATACTACTTCAAAATATTCTATTACACGTCTTCCCTTTTTTTCTTTTTTTTTTTTAGATGAAATAATCCTTGTCTACCGTATAATACCGCGTGTTTCTTTTTTTTTTTTTCTTGTCTTTTTTATTCTAAACAAGTTTAACCCCAATCTATATATATATAATACTTTTCTATACAAAATTACGATGCATTTACAAAAGTAAAGAAAAAAAACAAAAAGTGTCGATAGAAATCTTGCAAGTGTGATTTTATAAACGTCCTAACGATGTAACTAATATTCGTGAAACTACGCAAAGAGAGAGAGAGAGAGAGAGAGAGAGAATGAGAGATGTCTCTCTCGCTAGAAAAGAAAAAAAAAAAAGAAAAGAAAAAAGTTACAGGATCGCCATCGATCATATTATCCCTTAAGCTTTAAAAAAAGGTAACTCCAAATCGACTATTTAACATGGGGATCTGTATTCCCTAGAGGTACGGTAGCAAAAAAAAAAAAACAGAAAAGAAAAAAAAGTAAAAGGAGTGTGAGGTAAGATTGAGTTTTTTTTTTTCTTTTTCGTATTTATCATCCCGCGTCATAAGTCAGTACTGATCGGAAGGAAGGGAAGAGCGATGACGTCGATACGTACAAAATTATTTATACTACAAACAGAATATTCCTTTATCCGAAAGGAAAGGAATGGAAAGGAAAGGAAAGTAAGGTAGAATCAATTGAAAGACGTTTTAAAAATACAGTAGTAGAAGGTTAGAGGAACGATTAAATACGTGCGGAGTCAATCGCTCTACCCTTATGGGGTGGGGATGGTGATCATTGGCAGCGTTCTAGCATACAATGCATTATGGTCAAGAACACTGTGTTGCGATATCTGGCATGTCACGTTAACCCACTACGAACATCGGCGAAGGAGTGACAGGCATCGAAGGGCTAGGGGCTGGGGGTGGGGGTGGGGTTGTGGTGGTTGTTTAAGGGTATCTTCGAATGTGAAGAGAAATGATGATTCGTGTTATTTTTTGTTGGGGGGTAGGAAATGTGAATGTTTCGCAACCTTTCCCACACAGGGGTGCGAAGCTTCCTTTTCTGGGTTACCACCGCGTGGCTCTGTGGTCCATCCGGGTCCATGCTGCCCCCCAGGGATGTAGAAGTCAGAACCGCACCCCTACGTGATGACCGAGAGCACTCATTCCCGCCTGAACTCACCCTGCGGTAGTGCTCGTTAGTTCATCATATATAGAAAAGAATAAAATAGTCATAGATTACACTTTTTCTCTTTCTTTTTTCTATATCTGCCCTTTTTTTTCTTTTTTTTTTTGTATCCTATTGCTTTTTTCTCTTTTTTTCCTTCTCAATAGCCCCTCTTTTTCCTTTTTTTTTTTTTGTTCTACTGCGTATGTTACATTTTACCGTATTATCGTATCACGTTGGAAAAAGCATTCTAAAATACCGAAAAAGTCACCACTTTTTCCCGCTGCTTTGACTTAAAAGAGACATAAAATAAACTATGAGATGAAAATTTGGTTAGTCTTTGAAGCAGCAGCCAAGTTCACCATCCTCGAAGGTAACCTGGAAAATGCTTTTACGGGAAATCGAAAAAATGTAATAGCAGCCATGAGAGTATAAGAGCGTTTATGGAAGAACCCTCCTTCAGTTGTAGTAAGAAATCTTCAAGATTTTCACCATTATTATTTATTATACCATTATCTTATCATTTCTTTTTTTTTTTTTCTTTTGTATGACCGAACAAAAAATTCGATAACAATAAATTAGAAAATATTATAAATTAATGTCGAAGGAAACATTAAACTACTTGTTTCGTTTATCCAATAGGCATAAGGGTAACAGATAATAATAATAATAATCCGAATGTACCATCGAAATTTAATATCATTTTACTTTTCTAATCAATTGAAATTCATTTTTCTCGGGACAATGGGATCCAGTTTTTCTAATCGGGTGTATAATACGCCTAAGTGTCTACTTGGGTATAAACTACGAGTTCTCAAACTTAATGTTACATGCTTTCGAGTGAGCAAATATCGCACACGTTTTTAAAATGTGTGTACGGTGTAACATCGGATACACAGGAAAAGCGTTAATAAAAATTATTAGCCGAACGCGAATTCATATGAGATCAAAGTTCAACAAATTCTTCATCAATTTCTATATCATTTATGTCATTTTAAATTCATCAACCCCGTAGATCAATTCTATGTGTATTTATATGTATCCCACTGCTAATGCGGTATGTGTGGACGTGTGTATATGTTACCGCCAAAGCAGGAAATCATTCAGTCATTGCTAGTAATTTGCCGAAACTTTTCAAAGAAATTGCAAAGATGTCCAATTTACAGCATCGCATTGTTTGTCATTTTATGAAACTTTGCAGATTGATTTATAACACGATATGGTGTTCTACGCGTAGACAAACGAGTGTACTTTAATTTAATATAAGTTTCATTAAAATCTATTCACTTTTAGTATAAAAAATATATAGTATAAATATCGGAAGATAAACAGGTTTAGAAAGAAATGTTTTTTACTTGTATGGTTTGTTTTGGAGGGAGGGGTTGCGTATGGCTGTGTGTGCCTGTCCCAAGAAACTCTGTATATAGTCTTATTTTTCAGACTTCGTCGGAAGGCACTTTGCATTGATAAGAATGCCGAGGAATTATTAGCAATGACTGATTTCCTGCTTTGGTGGTAACATATATATAATATAAAATAATAACAAGAAATAAATCTTAAAAGTGTAGAAAATTTTAAATGATAGTAATAGTAGTAAGTATAATCGATGAATAATAATTATTGATAATATTCTAGCATTAAAATTAGCGTTAACAATAATAAGAAAAAAGTAAAAAGCGAATAGGGAAAAAATTTCGCTTTGCCTCCTGTGAGGATTGAACTCACGACCCCTGGTTTACGAGACCAGTGCTCTACCACTGAGCTAAAGAGGCACTCTTATAAACTCTTTCTAACGATTAGTACATCTACATGGAAATATTTAATAACAATTTTTCATATTGTAATGAATTCGATCGATGCTAAACAATATAATATCATTTTCAATCGAACGCGCGTATCGATCGATCTCTCGAGCTTTCGTTCTAATTCTTTCTCTACTTCATTATTTCCTTTTGTCGGGATCGTGAGTTATAATCCAAAAGAAAACCATCGCGAAAATAAACAAAATCTTCCCTTTTTTTTTTTTTATATATATTAAAACATTAATTAAACTGTTAGTCCTATTTATTGTCATTCTAGAACAACACAACATATTTAGATTCGCGCGCACGAGACAATGAAAATCAATAAACGGTGAGTCAATCAAAATTGATTCGACTGTTGTCTGTTAACAAATTTCTTTTTTCAAACACACACTTTTGTATATGCATATATATATATATATATATATTATATTCGTTAGAATTTGTATGTTTTATTGAAATAATAGAAAAATCCTATTTTCCTCTATCGGATAGTTAAAATATCGCGATGGTAAGTAAAATAGTGTAACACTCTCGTGCGTCTGCAAACTAACTTTTGTATATTTCAAAAGAGACACATAGGACGATAATATACGTAAGAAACGTTGTTTTATCGTTCGTTAGGCAAGATACAAAATAAATAAAAATATATATATATAAATAGATGATATAAATCCATGAAAAAAATGTAACTCACTTTGTCTCGTCTATGAAGACTGCTTCTAGTACGCGTGCAGCGTAATGTAAATTTCTTTGAAGCAATTCGGCCGATATTTCGCCGTGTTGAAGTTGCCTCAACAGACATCGAAGCCTGTAGCAGAAAAAAAAAAAGAAAGAAAGAAAAAGAGAAGATTAAAAGAAAAATATAATATAACAAATATAATAATATAATAGTCGTGGTGTCGAGGGAAGTATTATCAGACGTTGGAAAAGAAAAGAAAAAAGAAAAAGAAAAACAAATTTTTCTATGTGTGATAAAATCGTTTGAACTTTTTATTTGTTTTTTTTTTTTTTTTTTCATTTATTCCCATACCTGAGGGCAGCTTTGTCGCAGGCGTCGGGGGTGTCGATGGCTGGTAGCGAATCTGTCGTGAGATCAACATTATCAAGGATCTCGTCGAGATCAACTGACTGACTCGACAAAAACCTGTCAGGATTATGGGATGGCGGTGAACTCTCGAAACTGCCACCGCCGAGGCTTTTGCTTTTACCCGAACTGCGTCGTACTATCGTCAGCGTGCCTTGCTCTGAAATTAAACGACGATATCGTTCGATAACAGAGAGCTTTTACGTACTCACCTCTCAAACTCGGTATTAACATATATGGGTTCTATAAAACTATATATATATATGTATATATATATAGTTCTGAATAGGAATACATAAGAGAGGTATACCTAACACCTAATTTTGTTTTTACGCGACATCTGATGTTACCACGAGGAATACTTTTTTATTTATTCTCTTCTCTAATTTTCCACATGAAGTGTCGTCTACTATATGGTTAACGACAAATTTGTTTTATCCGAATTTGATTTCGCACGTATTAAATGAAAATTCTCGTAGATAAAAAAAAAATCATGTGACGTTCGTGCATAAAACTGAATTGGATATATCATACGTACTATGTATTATTTGCCACGTTGTTGCACTAAATGTTACTGATAGAACTAAGATAAAGTTATCGAGTCTTTGAACGTTATAAAGAGAATCGTATTATAACGCAATCATTTATCTATTAAAAGAATAGAGAGAGAGAGAGAGAGGAATAATCCGCGTCGATTTGTGATAACAACACAAATCCTAAGTGGAATTCTCGTGGTAATAATATTGTGGAAACTTACTAGACAGCTGACCATTTCGACCAGGGGAGGAAGGATTGTGCTGACGCGATGGTGGTAGTGGTGGTGGTGGAGTTGTACCACTTGAACAACCACCGGTAGACGCATTCGCGTTCGCAGCTGCACCGTGCGAGGCCACCCCCATATCGTCTCTCGTGACCCTTCTATCAGGCGGAGATGCGACTGCAATTTTCAACAAGAATTCCTCCTTACTCTTATTACAAATTACAAATTCCGTTCTACTTTATTTACGAGTACGCAATCCTTATATATATATATCATTCGCACAAGAAATATTTCGACAATATTTTCTTTTTTTTTTCACCTATTTTCCTTTTCTCAGACCAGCGAAAAGAAAGAAAAAAAATAACCTAACTCCCCACCCCCCCNCCCCCCTAACCCCCAACCCCCTCCTCCTAATCGATTTTCTTTTCTTTTTCCTTTCTTTCAATATTTACAAAACGAAAATAATATTGTTAGGAGGAAGTATTAAAGATAAATGTTGTAAACAAATATAATATGGAATTTTTGGTTTGTTTCTTTTTTTTTTTTTTGTTCGCGCATATGCACTTTTGGCGTTGATTTCTCAGATATTAAATATATATCTATCAATCTATTTATAATCAATTGAAGGATCAAACGTAAAACGATAGAAGCAGAACGGGTCATTCGACTGCAGTAAAAGCACCGCATGATAGCTATCGATTTGTAAACTCCGTTGATAGACCCTTACTACAATGCAACGTATACGAAACAAATTGCATCGGTAAAATTTGGTAACGCCAATAATTGCGTTAATTATTTCGATCTTGTTTTACGAACATTTTCATCTTGTTAATTTAGTTTATTAAACTTTCTCATATAATCTTTAATTAGTTTTATTAGAGAGAGAGAGAGATATATATTACTAAAACAATATTTATCAAGCTGATAATTCGGTGTTATCTATTTGACGATACAATATATTTATCTTTTATTAGTACTTTGATTTTTATAATTTAAAAAAATGTCTAACAATCGTCGAGGTATAAAGAAGTGATAGAAAAAATTACTACTTAAAATCGAGATAATAAAGACCTATTAGATAATAATTCTACCGACATGTTGTTCAACAAAAAACGAGCAAGTTACGAGAAGAAAACATCGACGATGATTGAAAGCATCGATCTCCTAAAAGAGGCGTAACGCACTCGTAAAATCTCAAGATTGGAATGATATATCATTTCAGAAAGAAAGGAAGAAAAACTTTAACAAGTAGAAAAACAAAAAAAAAAGAACTATTAGGAATTCGTTCTTTAAGTATAATCTAAAATTCTTGAATATTCCTTAAGCTCGAAAAGAGAAATGATTTTTTACGCTAACTCGGTAATTCCCATTAACTTCATAAATTATTCATTTATAATATTTTCTTTGATTACTTTTAAAATTATTCCAAATAAGAGAGAGAGTTTAGTATTCTAATGAACGATAATAATTGTATAATACCTTGATTTATGCGTTAAGTGATTAACGTTTTTTATCCTTTTGTGTGTGGTATTTTTTTTTTTTTTTTTTTTAATAATAAAAGAAAATAAAAATCAACTACATATATATATATATTCTTCAAGATATTCAATATATTGCAATTATATTAAAATCTCTTCTCATTTATTTTGCCGATATTTAACCAATTGCATTATTAGTGCAACGATAGACATATTCAATGGGGAAATATTTACTGATGTAAACGTTGGATTTGTATCATTTAATATGAAATTGAAGTATACGATACCGTTTAAATATTAAATAATAAATATAATGCATTTTTATTAAAGTGTACATTAAAAATATCGATCGAAGGATAATACACTTTAAAGAGGATGCTTTTACGCAACACTCTAATTGCATTTTTCTGCGACGTTAAAATCGATGGGTCATTAATCAAATTCTTATCACTCGTGAGAGTGTTAAATCGATATAAAATTACGTAATCTTCGCATCGTTTGTTACTGTACGCGAGAAACGACGTCTTATGATATTAATTACTGGAAATATGTTATGTAAAATTCAAGCACTGGTATATATGCTCGGGTGCACATTGAAACAACATACGTACGTCACAATTATCAGAAGCACATTATTACTGTTAACCATGCATTTAGTTATGATATATACACATATGGGAGTAACATAATCAATTTTACAAATCACGTGCACTGTTGTTTTTCTAACCCTCGTAACCATAACTATGTCTGTGAAAACAATAACATCGATATGCATATTCGTAGAAATGAAAAAATTATACGGATAATCGTATGGGCGATAATTTTTAACTATATTTTATATACAATTGTTACCGATAATCTATAAACAATGGATCTTTCCTGTATGCAATTCTTGTCAATATTTATGCAAAATGAATAAGACCCCCCCCTCAACAACAATAATAAGATTAATGAACAATAACAACGTGTTTGCGTTCTTAGTTTTGTCCGTAAAAAAAAAAAATTGAACAATCTTTAAATTCCCGTTGGGTTGTATTAATTATCTGACAAAAACAAGTTCGTTAAGAAGAAAATAATATCGATAAAGATAATATTTAATTGTACAAGTGTTCGCGTATTATCAAATGTTCATCAAAACAATTATTATCAGATGAATCCAAATTCAAATAGAAACATACACGATCTCATCTTATAATAAATTTTTACCTTAAGTTCATTTCAATCGTTTAAAATAGAAATATATTGGTAATTCGTTATCGAAATTCTTTGAAATTGAAAATTATCCGGATAAAAGTTCGAAAGGAGGGTAATGAAGTCAATGGTGAAAGGTACACATTTTCAAAAATAAAAATACATACTTGTTTTTTATTCCTGCGAACCTACAAACTCAAAAAAAAAAAGAAAAAAGAAAGCCAAGAAAAGTCCTAACATTTTTATACAACGACTCGAACGAGATTTCTTGCTTTTATGGAAAAAAAAAAAAAAGGAAAAAGCTAAGAAAAGAAAATATGGGAAAAATTCGCGAGACTTTCTTCAACTTCGTTTCGTTGGGTGTGCCTCGAGTTGTGTGACATTGCTGTGTCGAATATATATATATATATAAAAAAGAAAAAAAAAAAAAGTAAAGCTGCAGCAGCAGCAGCTAGTAACTCTCGAAATGATCGTTTTTACGAGTACATACAAGCAGCATGAAACGATGGGTGACGATAAACACAGACTAGCTGTTCGCATTTTCTCACGAGCCTCCTCCTCCTCCTCCTCCTCCTCCCAGTTTAAAAACGAGATTTCTTTGATTACATTAGCCCGCAGAAGAGCATTACCGTTTAAAAAACAAGACCTTCGGTCTTACTTGCAATGTCACGCAAAATACATAAATATAAAGTGCATACGTAGTACGCGTTATATGCACGAGCGCATATACACAAACACACATATATGTATATACACGTTATTTACGTATTCTCGATTTAATTTCTCGCGAAACTATGTAATATACACATATATGGTGGTGCTGAAAGAGACGATTGACGAGGCACGATGCGTTGAATTGAATTATTCATAAGATGAAAATTATAGAAAAAAAAAAGAGAAAAGAAAAAAAATAAATAAGATAAAATAAAATAATAAATGTGTTTAAAATTCGAATTGAATTACGAAAGGATAAGAAATATATGGATATTACAACTGTCTATGGAATTTAATGACAAATGTCCTTAAACGAAACAATAAAAACATTTTTGCATATAACAACAATTGTTTTATTTTATTTGATCCTTTCAATCGACGAAAATTATTCCGATATATAATACAGAGATTTTTCAGGTGAGAAAAATAATGACGATCATTGTATAACATAAAACTTACAATATTTTCCATTTATTGTAGATAAATAAAATCGTAACTATTAAATTTTTACTACGAGTCTCTTTCCTATTTTACGTTATCACGTAAATCTAGTATAACTGTATTTATCATTCGTATAATGAAGAAAATAAGATGACTTCGAAAGTGGCAAGAAGAGAAAGAGCCTCGGGGATTGAGGAAGCATCGACCAAAAGTGAAGGGCAAAGATTCAAACGGTTCTTTCTTCTTATAATTAATGGCTCCACTGCGAATACCTTTTCTACTGAATTTTACATCATCGTCTTGTCCCATGTGATAAAATGACAATCTTATAATACATACGGTATAAAAAATCTCTAATATTATATTCCTTCTAATTAACAATCTAATAAGATCGATATAATTTTTATTCATTGTTCGTATATTGCTGAAAAATTTGTTGTATTTAAAAAATGAAGTGGTAAAAGGGAAATAGTTTTTTAAACTCCTGTAAGTGAAACAAATTATGAAAAAATTAACAATTTTCTTAATGAGTTGTTAAGTAAAAAAAAAAAAAAAATAAAGATGATGCATTTATAATTGGCATAATAATTAGACGTAAAGAAAAAAACAAAAAAATTACTTTACTCATAAATATAAGATATTTGTAATATTACGTTCTTGACGTAGTATATGTCAGTCTAATAACGTTATGGCATTGAAATAATATTATATCAGATCCATAAACCTTCCGGCGACGTGTCCTTTATTATTTCTCTTATAAGTTATACGACATTACCTCGTTTCAACGTTTTACGGATATAAATCACGGTGTCGCATGTAAAAGGAACAACAGTTAATCTTTGATATATAAAATAAAAAATAAAAAAAAGGGGAAGGACAATTGAACGCACTATGTCGATGAGAAAATTACTTACCTTATAGACTCCACCCCCACCCCCTCCCACCCTCATGTTAGTTTAAATCTCTATCGAAAGATTTCCATTATTTGGCAATTGCATCTTCAATCAACATTTATCAATGAGATTCGATTCTTGTTTGCAACGCGACGTTTATATATTTTTCGAATACAACGTAACGAAACTCTCTCTCTTTCTCTCTCTCTCTCTCTCGTGTGTGTGTAATTTAAATAAATAAATAAGAGTAATCGCAAAAGTTATGTTGAAATTTAAAAATGATGTTTCTTATAAACGAATAAACAAATTTATGTTTATTTTATTAAAATAACACATAAAACAAATTTTATAACGCATGTAATTGCATACAATGTTTCTTAAAAGAAAACAGAATAAATGCAATTTACAATAACAAAGCTTTATATTCTTTCTAATAACATTATCGACGATCTATCTATTGCAGGAAATCTCTTTAAATCGCAGACGATAGATATTCGAATAAAAAAAATGGAACATTTGGTGGTATAACTACGTGCAATAACTGATAGTGATCCGATCTTCGGTATTTCTCTCTCTCTCTCTCTCTCTCTCTCTCACTCACTTTTTCCATTCAATTTTAATCATAGAAAAGACAATTTCGACGTACGTAACTATCGAACAAAAGGTATCGATATTCTATCGATAAAAGAATCCAACGATTTAAAAATATTTGTTTGGTTTTTAGGATAGGAAAACTATATACAGGTATAACACAATACCTGTGAGGAAAGATCGATCGAGGATGTAATACGCGTTAGCTCACCTTAGTACTCATTTTATCTATGCACGCGATCGTACTTTATAGTAAAAAAAAAAAAAGAAAGGAAAATAAGAATCGCGTGCACCATATTTCCCTTTTGCATTCATAGGCCGACACCAAGAAGACGGTGTTAATTTTTCTAGTACCTAACAGCAATGTCTCTAATTAATTCACCGATAACACATGCAATAGCGTGTGTTCAAAATCTCCTGATTATTGCAACGTATCCTAGACACAACATTTTACGATATATATATATATATATTAATGTTTCTTTCTTGGTATCATCCTATGAAATTTTTCTATTAGAATTAATTTAATTGTATTAAGATGATTTATGTAAATACGAGAAACCATTGATATTGAGTTTTATGTTACCCGTTGACATATGATTAATAAAAGATTCTTTCATTTAGGTTTGAAATAGGAAAGATTTTCTTATGAATTATAATAATAATAATAATGGATTTATATATGAAACAACTCATGACGTTGTAGAATTGTTCTCAAAGAGAAAGACTAGTACCTACCATTCAAATCCTATTGATCGAATATTTCATTCCGTAGCTGTTACGATCGTATCATCCACGTGCTGCATGTACTAAGCGAGTTATATTGTGGGGGATCAATGCCATACATGCTGGTCAATAACGCCCATTGTGTTTACAACGTAACACTATTGAAATGCACACCGATCTAATTTATTTGAACGTTATGCTAAAATAGTATAGAAATTTCAACGTTCCTTGGAAATACAAAAACTGTTATCTGAATAATCGTTAACGAAAATAATAGTCAAATTAACGAAATAGACTTCGTACAATTTAAAATGATGATAGGTAAATTTGAATAATAATTTTGTTTAAAGTTCTATTACATTTAATTATACTGTATTTAAGTTATATTTTTTTTTTAACTTAGAACATTTTAAATTTAAACCATCAAAACATATTTTATAAATTGACCAAAATATTCTGAACAATCTATAGAATCCTCGTTATCTGGAATATTAATCTTAACATATATATATCTATAACTCGATTCTGTTAATTTTAATTAAGCTAGTTTCTATTACAAGCGAATAATTCAGGTAGCAAGTAAAAGGAGATTGGTAAGTTAACGAAATACAATCAAATTGTTTCCTTTATGAATGAAACTTTAATACAATCGCTATTTTACTCCATGCCGAATTGTCTATGATTATTATCGTATATAACATGACACAAAGACTACATTCTACGTGTGTCTTTTAGAGAATGAAGATTAATTTTAAACGCACAATTACCGAAAATACAATTTATTTCAATTAAAATAAAATATATATACGAAGGTTTCTGGAGATGACATTTAATTTGACCATACAATGCAAGAATATTTTAAATATAGATATTCATAGTACCATCGGCTAACTTTGTAAGCGTATATGGTCCTTTGAAAGGTAGCCATACTATAGAAGATTTTATACGTTCGCGTAGTACATAATACCATTAAACCGCACGATTAGATTTTAGTTCGAAGCTTTATACTTCGGAATAATGATATTTAAATATCAAAGATCTACTACGTCTTTGTATATTTAATTAAAATGAAAAAAAAAGGGACAAATTAATGCGACATATTTCTATAGATTTTAACGTTAGCACATCCGTGGATTATAAATGAACAAAATTCGAAGTTTTAAAGTATTAAATAAAAAGAAAATAAAAAGAAATTAAAAAATGTTGCAGCAGTTATATTTATTTATTTATATTCCCCTTTTGTTACCATCAAATGTTTCATATTTTTGTGTTAATAAATATATGTTAGAATAAATTCATCAAATTTATAATGTACACAAAGTTATAAGAGAAAAGAAATATTGATTTTAATTTGAATTATAATCGCTTAGCCAAACTCGCGCGCCCATTCATTCGTTCGTTCGTATAATCACTTTTTCCAGATCAATGATATCACACAGTTTGAAAATATTTTTTTATTATCATCAAAGATTAATAACACATGTTATTTTTCCTTTTTTTTTTTTCGAAAAATTACTCGTTCCTGCTATAAGACCATTTATAAACTTATCTGACATCTGTTATTCGGCCTTCCTATTTGACTTTTTGTATGACAGTTTCGTGACAGTATCAGTTGTTACATTTGAATATACATATACATACATACATAGATGCATACAATTTACGAAACTAATAAGGTTATTATGATTTACACTTTTCATAATATACCCGAATATGACTATATAAGGAACGCATCGTTTTATTTCTGCACAATAGATACATCGTGAGTGATACGAAACGTTGCGTTCAAATAAAACCAAATTCGCGAATAGAATAATATACAATATTGAATTTCTCTTGAATTGAATACAAATTTGACTAATACAATGAAGGGGTGGTTTATATTTGCCGCATTACTGGTCGTGGTAACCGGTAAAAACTTAAATTGCAATCCAACATCGTGGAAAAATTTATTGCTCTATCAAATTTATCCGAGAAGTTTTAAGGACAGCAACGGAGATGGTATAGGTGATATCCAAGGTAAATTGAACGATATATTTTTTTTTATTAAAATATGTTCGGTAAAAAAAAGAATTACAATATCATTACATTATCATTAGAGATTGTCAATAGATTAATATAAATAATTATATTGAATTTCATCCTATCGTTCTATACTTGATTATTTATTCGACAAATTTTCAACAGATATTTTATTTAATTCTTACAAAATATATATATATATATATATATATATATGTATATATTCATTATAATAAATGTCACCCTCGAGGATATTTTAATTTCCATCAAATATTTCTTGTATTGTCCATATATATTGTATTATCCTAGAATCCATGAAAATATATTTCAGTTAAACCGATAAAAATGTCGCGGTTTATTTTTCATCAAGCAAATTGAACGATCCATCGATTGACACTTACATTTTCATATAACATTTTTCTCTCCACGCAGGTATAATCAGTAAACTGGATCACTTTAAGGATTTAAAAGTCGATGCTATATGGTTATCTCCATTCTATACAAGTCCAATGCTCGATATGGGTTACGATATTAGTAATTTCACCGAAGTAGATCCAACCTTTGGTACGTTGAAAGATTTTCAAGAATTGGCTAAACTTACTCACGAGAAGGGTATGAAATTATTCGTGGATTTCGTTCCTAATCATACATCGGACAAACACAAATGGTTCGAATGGAGTATACAAAAAATCGATCCCTATACAAACTATTACGTTTGGAGAAAAGGACGAACTCTTCCTAACGGTACAATTACGTATCCGAATAACTGGGTAATTCAATAATGTTCAATTCCATGATTAATTCCTATAATCTGGAAATTTCTAATCACGAATGATTGACTACTAACAAATATATTTGTTGTCTACACTTACAGATGAGTATTTACGATAATCCAGGATGGATTTGGAATGAAGATAGACAGGAATATTATTATCATCAATTCTCGACATTCCAAGTTGAATTAAATTACAACAGCACAGAACTTAGAAAAGAGATGATGGTAATTTATCCAATTTTTCGAATATATATATATATATATATAATTATAAATCTTAAACAATATAAGATGAATTTATCTAATCACATAATCGCGCAATTTTATCATTTTTAATTCAACTAATAACTTTTATCATCGCGTTTTTTATTAATTCATGAAGACGAGGAAGATCAAATGCTTTTGTCCGTTTTAAAATTGAACGTTCGTTCACATCGATGCCCCGACGTTAATCTAATCAGTAATATGACGCAATATATCTAATCTGCATTTTTCAATTTCTCTTCTAACTTGGACAAAAAAAAAAGAAAAAAAAAAAGAAGCCTAACGAATTATTCTATACAATCGAAATTTGATTTAGTTCGTATTTGAATTGAACACTAACGATAATCCACACACCACACACGTGCAAAGTATTAAGATTATTAATATTATTATTATATCTCTAATATAGAATAATGTGTTAATTAAACATATTTTCAAACGAATGAATATTTTACAGAACGTAATGAAGTTTTGGTTAGATCTTGGCGTAGATGGATTTAGATTGGACGCTGCACCATATTATTACGAGAATCAACAATTTTTGGACGAACCATTGGTCGGTACTACTTATAATCCTAATGCATATAATTCAACGAAAAAAATTTACACGAGAGATCAACCGGAAAGCTACGAATTAATTCAAAGTTGGCGTGACTTTTTGGACGTATATTCCGCCAAAGTGAATTGTCCAAAGATTTTAATTGTCGAAGCATACGCCAGTTTGGATAATACTATGAAATATTACAAACACGGTGCTTTATTTCCTTTTAATTTTAATTTTATCGACAAATTAAATAAAGATTCAACTGCATCGGACGTTGCGAAATACGTGGAAGAATGGATATCGAGTATGCCAGATGGAAGCGTTGCCAATTGGGTGGTAAGTCACGCGTCAACAGATAAATCCCATTTCAAACTTTATTTGTGAACGATTTTTTTTATATATTTTTTTTTGTTTCTTCGTTTTGTTTTTTTTTTTATATGAACACGACCGACGACGAAGAATGCAATAATAATTATCACGACGACAAATAGAAAAATTCGCATTTTTATTCGAAATTCTCTAATAAACGCGTGCACGCGAATTCGTCGCATTTTTTTTTTTTCTTTTTTTTATTTTAATATTTTATTCTCGTTGCTTTTTATCGAAAACAAAACGAACGATGGTGTATCAGTTTTTAAGAAAAAAAAGAACAAAAAAAAACAAAATAAATTCATATGACATAACAATTCTATCGCATTCGTAAACATATAAGAATGAGATAATAAATTACAAATAAATAAAACGAATGTGTTGTAAATTGTATTTATCATTTAGAGCGGAAATCACGACAATCGTAGATTAGTGTCGCGTTTTGGAAACAATAAACGAGCACGCATAATCATGGCCATGATATTCTGTCTTCCTGGTGTTTCCGTGGTATACAATGGTGACGAAATTGGTATGGAAGATACCATACTTTCTTGGGAAGAAACAAAAGATAGCGAAGCCTGTAAGATTGGCAAAGATAATTACCTTTCCATAAGCCGAGATTATGGTAGGACACCATTCCAATGGGACAACAGTACTGCTGCTGGTACGTTTTCAATTAAATCATTTTTAAATAAAATTATTTTCTATATATATATATAGTTTCAATTAAATCATATCATAATTAATCATATATAGTGTTTAAATTAAAAATCATTTTTAAATAAAATTATTTTCTATATATATAAATATTTAATCATGTTATAATATTATTCTAACGTTACGTAGGATTTTCTACGAATTCCGACACTTGGTTACCCGTTAACAGTGATTACTTGACATTAAATTTGGCCAATGAAAAAGTATCGAAAAAGTCATTCTATACGATGGTAGTGACTCTTTCGAACTTCAAGAAAAATTTATCTACGGAAAAGGACGGATTTAATTTAAAAGTACCAAACAAAAATGTTTTAGCATTTACAAGGTAAAGTTTGAAGTAATTTATACGATTAATATTTCACGTCAACTACTTGCTGTTTTTTTCATTTACGTTACCTTCCAATTATTCTTTTTATAAATATCATGCATGTATAAATGATCATATATATGTCATTAATTATAATATTAATTACAGAAAAACGATAAATGACGAGTCTGTTTACGTGGTAGCAAATTTCGGAGATCAAGAGGAACAAGTTGATTTGAACATATTTGATAACGTGCCAAAGAAACTTAAACTTTATTACGCTACTGAAATTGACGGCGTACCTATTGGGTAAGTCGAATCGTATAAGTTGTGATATTAATTGAACGTAGTGATACTTTCGTATAAAGTTTATTATATTTTTTTTTTTTTTTTTAATCTCGTATTTTATCGTAAAGAAAATAATTCTTCGATATATCCCGAACTATGTTAACACATTTCCATCGATTTTTCAATAATCAAATTATATTAGATATCTATTTTTATATATATATATAATTTCTATAGGATACATGGATATTAGAATTTTGTAATTTTGTTATTCTGTTTACAGTACCACCGTTGAACAAAACGACAACCTAAAAGTTCCTTCACAAACGGCATTAATTCTTACCAGCGAATTTTAATTAAGATATTATTTACTGAATGAAATAATATTTTATAAAAGTAAGAATAATCTTAATTAGTAGAAAATTGTGACCATGATCAAACGATTGTTATTTCTGTAAACGAAGTGAAACGATGATTGATTTGATTAGTTAGACAAAAATAATTCGATTGAAATTTCTGAAAAGATTCTCTCATTCGAAATATAAATAATATTAATTTTAGGATAAATAAAATGATAAATACACTAAATATTTAAATCACGTAATAGATGGTTTTTTTTTGTTTTTTGAATCTCAAAGAAAACCTCATCCGTTTCTTTTGAATACTTCCTAAGTCAGTTTCATTAACCTTTAACTTTCATTCACAAATGTATAAACCTATCGTTAAATCGAGATTAATGATGAATCAAAGCATTTTGAATTAGCGAATCGATGAAACTACAAGCACGTCGATCTCGTTGCCAATTACAATTGGCTAGGAAATTCCAAAAGGGTTCTTCCATCGTGTCATGTCATTCTGACACCTAGACGGAAACATAATTATCCTTGTTCGTTCGTTTCAATTAAGCCTGACAACTTTCTACCTTTTATACACCTAAGTTTTAAATCCGATCGATAGAAATCGATCATTTATCTTTTCGTCAAATAATACATTTGTTATAGACAAAAAAAAAAAAGAAACAAATCTGTTCGATTTAACAAAATCAAATATAAATTTAAATAATATAATTAATCAAAAAAATTAAATATATTAATTTAGAAAAAAAAATTTTATTTAATTTTTTTTTAAATTAAATATATAATTATAAAATACAAAAAAAAATATAAACTTGTATCACATATTAATTAATGTATTATCTTTTTCTTTTAAATATATATATTTTCTTTTTAAATCCGATTTACTTAAATATAATACAAGAAGTATAAAATAAACAACAATTTGTATTCTTCTTCTTCTTGAACAGTTATTATCGATTGGAAGAGAACAAGACAAACTTTTTTTTCAATTATATTTAACTCTTTCAATTCGTTACCTAGAAATAAAGAAAAAAATTCTCGATGCATTTATCTCGCATTACGAGACGATATCGATATTTTTCTTCTTCTATCTTAAATTATTATCATCAACAAGTAACTCAAGTTGTTATCATCTCACGATACGAGAATACAGTAAGAATGTCAATTGGTAAATAAAATAATTCTTTCTAAGACAATATTTTTCAATTTTTGTTTCCCCGTTTTAATTTGACAAATAATCGAAAAATATTTTTCCTCGGTTTTAAAATGAAAAATTAGTATAGTAATTGCATTCGATGACGAATCGAATACGAATGCCAATGCAATGGCAACATCTTCTTCGGTAGTATATTTTAGATAAATATTAGATAAATAAATAATAGATGGATATATAAATGATAAAACGCGTATTAGAAACATGTTGCTACGGTATTTCAATGTAGAATTCGATCGTTATCAGTAGAATTCGCGATACCAAAAGATATATCTCATTTTTTTCTCGTCTATTTCCATGACATTACTGATAATCACAAAACTCGAACGATGTCTTTCTTCATTATGTCCAGTTCTTTTGCGTTGCAAGGTAATTTCCTTATATAGGAGTGGCAGTATTGTTGCAACCTTCTAATCGTCAAAATGATACATTCGCGTCAGTACGTATTCATTTTTCTGTGTTACTCATTTGCGTCATTAACAATCGCTGAAATTCGTAATAAAGGATGGTGGAAAAATGCTGTTTTTTATCAAATTTGCCCAAGAAGTTTCAAGGATAGCGACCTGGATGGCATCGGTGATCTCGTTGGTAAAGATTATTTAATTATAATCATTTCTAATCGATATAGAGACAAAACTTTCTGATATTTCCCGACAAAATTATTTATATATATTTTTCTATAGTTTTTTTTTTGTTGTTCTTTCATCTACCACCGTTCGAACGATGTTTACCAATTTCGAGATACGAATCGGTTAAAAAAAACAACGCACACTCACTGGCTGACATAGCAATAATTACACGCTCGTATGATTGCGATCTTGGTAATAATAACGTCGCGACTGTAATAATTATAATAATAATAATAATAGTAGTTACGTACGGGACTTTTTTTTTTTTTTTTTCTTTGCCACCGTTTTTTATGCTTACGTATACTTTGCACGAAATACTTATATACGAAATATAAAATTAAATTAAACGAAAATTGAGAGTGAGAGAGAGAGAGAGCGAGAGAGAGAGAGATGGAAGTATTTTCATTTATGATACAGGAATAACAAATAAACTTCAATACTTCGTTGAGTCTGGAGTTACGGGAATCTGGTTATCATCGATCAACAAAAGTCCCATGAAAGATTTCGGATACGATATTTCTGACTTTCGCGATATCCATCCCGATTATGGCACGATGGAAGATTTTAACGAGTTTATCAAAAGAGCCAAACATCTCGGATTAAAGGTATTCAATATCCTATTTTATCTATTTCAAAATGATAATAATATTATTAAACAATATTAACAGGTTATTCTCGATCTCGTACCGAATCATACTTCGGATCAACACGAGTGGTTTATCAATAGTGTCAAAGGTGATGGAAAATATGCTGATTATTATATATGGGTAAACAAAAATAAAGAAAATCCACCAAATAATTGGCTGAGCGTGTTTGGAAATTCATCGTGGACTTATAATGAACAACGAAAGGCCTGGTATTATCATCAATTTCTTTCACAACAGCCAGATTTGAATTACAGAAATCCAGAAGTCGTATTTGAAATGCAGGCAAGTGGAATACAGGTGTAATGTAATTATCGATAAATGATAATCGTAAAATAAGTAAAACCTAAATCGTTCTATCTCATTAACGATTCAATTAAATATCGATTATAATAATTTATAGCAAATAATAGAATATTGGCTGAATAAGGGTGTTGATGGATTTTATATCGATGCGGTACCTCATCTTTTTGAAGTAAGCAATATTGAATTGAACGAACCAATAAACAATGCGACTAAAGCATCCAAAAATGAATATGATTATTTAAAACACATTTATACCAAAGATCAAGAAGAAACTTATACTTTAATACACAATTGGAGAAACATTGTCAACTCTTATACGAATATACATAACGAAGAAGAAAAGGTATATTTCGTATTAATATAATAATATTGTTTAAAATATTGATTTTAATATAAATTTCAATTAAATTCACACACACATATATATATATATAATTAAAAAATTAAAAATTATTATTATTTGATTTTATTTTTTGACAGGTAATAATGACGGAAGCATACACGTCCTTAGAAAATACTATTAAATTTTACAAATACGGTTCGGACGTACCTTTTAATTTTAAATTCATTACCGATGTTAATAATAAATCGAGTGCAACCGATTTCAAAAAGACAATAGACTCCTGGTTCAAGGCTATGCCAAATGGAAGTGTAGCAAATTGGGTGGTAAGTTAAAATCTTTATTTTTTTGTCTCAAACTATTATTATTTAAATGATAAATTTGAATAATTAATCATAGATGGGTAATCACGATCGTAGTCGTATGGCCAGTCGTTATCCAGGTAGAGCTGATCAAATGACCATGTTAGCAATGGTTTTACCTGGTGTAGCGATAACTTATTATGGGGAAGAAATTGGTATGACTAATAACGAAGCTATAACGTTTAAAGAGACGCAAGATACACAAGCTTGTGCTGCTGGGGAAGAAGGTTTTCAAAAAAAATCTCGTGATCCGTATAGAACCCCATTTCAATGGGATAAAACAACTTTTGCCGGTAATAAAAACGATCCATTGTATTTTATACAATTTGTCTGATCAAACAAAAAGAAAACGAACGAATTATTATTGTAAGAATCATTTGAAGAGTAATTTAATTTTAATTATTATCAGGATTCACAAAGGGAAAGAAATCTTGGTTACCGATTAATCACGATTACACAAATTTGAATTTAAAAGATCAACAAGAAAACAAAAACAACGAGTCGCATTACAAAATTTACACCGCATTAATGGATTTACGTAATACAATGAGCGTAATGAAAAACGGATCGTATCAAAGTATGGTCATTGATAAAAATATTTTAGTAATTTCACGATTCAACGAGCATCAATTGGTGACACTTGTTATCAATTTTTTGGACGATAAACCACAAATAGTCGATTTGAAAGTCATCGCGGGAAAAAAATCTTTAAACTCGACGATAGTAAAAGTAGCAAGCGTCAATTCAAAAGTACCAATCAAGTAAGTCATATTTATTCAATTCTAGATAATATTACGTATGATAAATAAATCATTTAGTTTTTCATTTATTTTATTTAATATTTCGACAATATTACAAGGCTTTATTTATTTATTTATTTTTCAGTAAAGCAATGGTTGATCATTCTGTGAATGTTCCAGCAAAAGCTTCGATAGTTCTTTATTCGACATATTCCAATGCATCTATAAATTATAATAACTATCTATTAACAATTCTACTTTTAGTATCAACTATAGTATTTAAATTATAAAGAAAAAATAAGTATATTATTCGCGTTCGCGCCCGTTTCATCATATATTTCATTTTTACCACATCAAATTTATATTAAATCATAAAATAGGAAAATAAAATAATCAATTTTTCTAACAATGACTATCCCCGGAAAAATATGCATTACTATTAATAATAGTTCGATAGGTTGGATTATTCTGTTGGGTATTATTATTATTATTATCTCTACACTTTACTAAATCATGTTTTTTCTTTTTCTTCTTTTCATAATGAACGCTTACTTTATTGATCTTATTTACACGATTAAAAAAAGAAAGTCATGTTATAATGATTGACTTACTTTTATATTGTGAAGTCTATTTTTAAAACTCGTTTCAGTTTATACGGTGAAAGTTTAGGGGGAGTGCTACGCTAAAAATTAGTTTCGATTTCGAGACTTTTGCGTTATTTACAACAACAACTAAACAAAGTAAAATTAATATTGCATTTTCACGATAATATTTTCGAATAAAGAAATAGACCACGGTTCATCAATTATCGTTCAGTAATTTTGTTAGATTTGTAAAAAAAAAAAGAAGAATACAAAGAACGTAACGTCGAAAGGATGGGGGAGGGTGGGAAGAAGAAAAAAAAAATCAATAAAAACCATTTATTTCTTTCCTTTCCCCATTGGTCGAAATCCTTGTTGTTTTTTTTTTCTAATCGCAACGTAGAAATATGCGAAATCATTGGAATCGAAAAAAGAGAGAGTAGACTTTTGGAATACTTCAAAAAAAAAAAAGAAAAAAGAAGATTAAGATAATGTCAAAGGGAGATTTGAGGCTTTGAAAATCATGATACTGAATTCTTTCGGCAGCATTAACGAATCGGTTGGGACAGTGAAGGTAGAGAGAGAGAGATCAAAATGAGAAACTAGGTCGAAACCGTTACCGGCACCTACTTTTTCTCGAAACAGCAGCAGCAGCAGCAGCAGACCCCTCAGGGTATACTGATCGTTTGCCGAAAAATGTAAATCCAATTTTCCTTCCCAATTTACCCTGACATTCGGTACGTTGGATACAATCCTGGTATTCGCAAACCCGAATCAAGGTACGCACGTTCCCGATTCCATTGGAAGAACGGTAATTTCCTTTCTCCAATAGCCGCAAGAACATTTTCGAATAAACTTACGTTATTCGCTACTTTATTAATCTTTCATTTATTTTTTTATCTTTTTTTTTTTTATCCTCCTTCTTTCTCCCTCCCCTTAACTCATTCCAATCATTCCTTTTCCATAGAATTATTTCGATAAAATGTTTTTAACATATATAATGATTCATTTCATTTTAGATATAATATTCTCATAATAAATCCTTCAAACAGTAGCAAGACCAAAAAATTGTCATTTGTTAATAAACGTTGTTGATAACTTTGCTTAGTTTACGATCGAAAAGTGGGTTATTTGATAGATATGGAAAAGACATGATTATTGACTACAACACATAACTTATATGTTTTATGTGTACATAAGTCGTAATAGCAACCAACGCATGAAGTTGCCCCCATCAAATTGTACTATATCGTATTATATTTTTTATTATTTCCATTATTATTTCGCAAAGTAATTCGCAAGCTTTTTCTCATAGATGCTTTTACGTTTATCCTGTATTATAATATATATGAAAGAGCATAGATTTTCTCTTGTTTTTCTTTTTTAATATAAATTTATGACCAATAACTACTTTATTAATAAAAAAAAAAAAAGAAAGAAAAATTGAAGCAAGTTAAAAACCTAATTGCAATCGTAATACAAGTTTGCACTCTTAGAACAGTTTGATTCGATTTACTTGCATCAAAATTGTATGAATCTTTCGATGAATAATACTCGAGATTTTCTCGTAGTTCGTAACGAAGCTTTGCATTTCTCGATGAAGGATAGGCAGGGTTCAAGTACCGGTTCTAATGAAAACCCCACGTTATCGTCATCTTAATTAATATTCGATCGAACTTTGAATTAATATGAAATTTAAAGCGGCAACTTTGAAACACGTGTTACACTTCATCGGTCTGCATTAATTCTAATTAGTACGTTGACCAAATCGAAAGAACAAAACAAATCAATTTTTTGCTTTCACGCCAAATGTATATACATATATATATTATATTTAACAATATATTCGTCAAATAATATTCTACGTTGATTAAATAAAATTCTATTATTTACACGCGCGTATTTTCAATATAATATTATAACTTTAGCGTTATAAAAAAAAAAAAAAAATATAATTTTCAAATGAATTGTGAATATATTAAAAAAAATTAGACATTAAGAAATGCATAATAATTAATAAATGTTTCACCATTTCTATATTCGTAATAATCGTTTAACGTTGAGAAAAGGTAAGCCATGTGGTTACTGGTATTAGTCTCAAATGAATTCTATGAATCATCAGTATAACCGGTCCACCTTCGGATTAGATGATACGGAAGTAGGCCAATCAGATGAAATGTTCCGTCGAATATAAAAAAAAAGAAAAAAAAAAGAACTCAGTTATAACTCGGCGTTAACTACTCGTATATGTGAATACGTGTATACGTGTTGTGGATATTCGTTTCGTTCACAAACAGGTACGATATCAGAGAAACTTTCCAAATGTCGTTTTACGTATTTCGATTCAACATCGAAAGTATTGTACATGGAAATATGTATATAGATCAATTTCAATCGATGTTTTTGTATGTGTATATTATGTGTACTTGATATCGATTGTTCTATTGTTTTCATTAAATACAACTCGAACGTATTAATTAAATGATTCTTTTGTCAATTATATTATTTTAACGCTAGATTGCCGGATGTGTTTTAATACGTACCTGTATTTTGCCTGAATTTTAACGAAAACTTTAATCTAAATAATTTGTACGTATATACGTGTATTTTGTTTTAAAAATACATTTCTCGTTGATTTATTAAACATTCCTCTCCATGATACTTGAACTTAATAATTCAACCATTTTTTCAATATTTTATATATTAGATAGTGACGTCAAAGTATTTCTATGCACAAGAAATAGATTAAGTTTGTGTAAAACAACCAGCTTTAAAAATGTGTTAATTTGACTCACAATTATCTAATATTCATTAAAATACATTTTTCATACTTTTAAACAATCGAAAGCAATTATAATAATTGGTGATAATAATTTATCGATAAAAAGGTATAGTATTCAAAAATATTCAAGGTAAAAAATTAATTCGAAAAAATATGATTTTCACGATGGCAGCCAGGATTAAACCGCGTATCCTGGAAAGAAGATAAAGTTGAAAGGTCATGAGCAATCTCAAGGAAAAGGATAACGCTTAAACGACCCATCGTTAAAATATCACCCAAAGGGAATTATTCGAGTATATAAAAAGATAAATATATACATACATAATGGGATTCGTATGGAAATAAAATCCCAAGAACATTATGAAAACATAATACGAAGACAATACAACCCTTACAAGCTTTTACTTCACTTTACTTTAATTTCTCGAGTTTGGTTGGACATTAGCGAATCATTTGCTAGTTTTGCATCTACAACCAATGGGAATTGGAACCTTGGTAAAACGTCAAACTATCTAACAAACTTACTTTCGCAATATATATATATATATATTCTCTTTCTACTAGAAAACGTATGAACGATATTCTCACGTAATCGTCTTGGGACAAGTAACGAACGATCGATTAAATAATAATACAATTTCTTAAACATAAATAATTATCTCTGTTTTTTTTTTTTTTATTTTTTTATTGTACTTCTTTTTTTTGCGTTCCTCTTGTTAAAAAACTTTTAAATAGAAACGACCAACCAGTTTGCCGTAATAGTGACGACAGTTTTAATAAACACGCTAACTTCAAAGGCTCGTTCTATCTAAACATTGACTTGCTAGGTAAAACTATCCTTTCGTTATCCCTTCAAAAGCCACATTCTTTAGCTTTGTTAAACACCAAAGCTACATTTTCTTTCATACAGTTTAAACGTTAATAACATCGAAAATGGAAATCACACCACTCCTTTGCCTCCCCCCACCCCCACGTTCCCCCTTAAAAATAGTTAAAACAAAATACAAGAAAGAAACAAACAAAAATCTACAAGCATGGTTAAACCGTTGTAAAGAGAAGAATACAACATGGCAGATATTTTGGACAAGAAACGTTGATCAAACAAATTCTGTGTATCAACACACCGACGAATTCCCCTTTGATATTTCATTTTCTTTTCTAACATGCGAGTTTTGTTATAAACGAAAGATTTATCCCGAATTTCCGACAGATTTGAAAACAAAAAAGCATTGGGGATGGGGGGGGGAAGGGAACGGGTGAAGGGGGGAGTGAAAAATGTTGAAACAAATGTGTTCAAAAACCTTTCGATTCAATTTCATCCGGAAAGAAATATGCATAGAGAGAAAAAAAAAATCTATTACGTAAGTTCTTTGTGATCAGGTACGAGAATAAAGAAAGAAAAATCTCAAAACTATTTCGTTTTTCTTTAAAGCAATTCCACGAAAGTTCCTTCCTATATATACCCATCTTTTTTCCTAGCCGTTCAACAAAGTTCACATTTTTTTGTTTACCGTTCGATCGAGTTTCAGAAAGGATAGTGGGTCTACAAGATATTCGTAAGATGCTTTTTTTTTTCTCTTTCTTCTCCCTTATCATCTTATTTTCTATATATACTTTTAAGATAAGATGATCGATAAATTGTTAACACGTCAACGCCATAATAATATATTACTTTTTTTTTTTTTT
>NW_014569695.1:216222-266138 GCF_001313835.1 Polistes canadensis | reverse complement strand
TTCCTTGTAAAAAAATAAGTTTTCATTGAGCAAGCCGATTAATATGCTGCTATTGAATAAATATAAACGAGGTAAGTATATATATAAATACTTCTTCTTCTTTTTTCTTTTTTTTTTTTCTTATTTCCTCGATAAAAAACTAGACGAATTTTGTAAATAAAATATATATTATTTTAGATTACTTTTTAATTGGATCAAAGGAAATTTCGTTTTACTTTTTTTTCTGTTATTTGATTTCTACAATATTTGGTTTTGAAAAAATGTTCTTGGGTATTTCTGTAGATATCTTTTTGTAGGAGGAAAAAAAAATAAATAAAAAGAGAAAGAGAGAGAGAGAGAGAGTGAGAGAGTAAAAAGAAGAGGAGATTACACGTTTCCATCTTTCTTCAGTTCTCTTCGTTTGCGATCTTTTCCTTCAGTTCCCTATCTGAATGGCTTTTGTATTACCTCGATTTACACCTTACGCACGTACACTAGAACGATATTCTTTCTCTCTCTCTCTCTCTCTCTCACTCTCTCATTCACTCACTCACTCACTCAGTCTCCCTTTATAAAAACTGTTCGCCTCGGGCTAGGTTGTAGAACGAAATTTGTTAACGTTACTCACAACTCTCTTCTTCTAGGATTTTATCGATCGATTTCTACAAACTCCAAAAACAGAAAAGAAAAGAAAGGAATAGAAGAAAAATGTTGAAAAAGGAAAATGTTAAAATGTCGACAATGTCAGCTACTGGATGAGTTTCAAGATGTTCAATGCACGAACTCTATTGAAGAAAAAGTAAAGTAAACATGGTATAGACTTCAAACCCCCTCCCACTTTCATGAATGTTTTATTTCTTTATTTTTTACCCCTTTTTCTCGTTCTGCACCGAAGCATGAAAACGTAGTCGAAAATTACGAGAGGAAAGAACGCTGGTAGAATTGGAAAAACGAACAATCTTCTTGACAACGATTACCCCGATTGTACTCGTTCCTTAATCAGCTATCATTCTTAAAAGAGACGAGACCGAATGAGGGACACGACAAATTGAAAATTCTAATGTAAGTGAAAAATTACCATCCTTCTCTTCATTGCTGTATTTCTTTATTATCCTTTTTTTTTTTTTTTTTTTTAATTCTTAACTTTCTCAACTTTATTTCTTATCGGTTTAAACAATTTTTGTTCTCGTAATTGTATTTATTTTTTATTTTGTTAAAATAATGAAAGGCCATCGAATTTATTGCACTTTTCTTTTCTTTTCTTTTCTTTTGTTTTGTTTTTTTAATCCTTTGATAAAGAAGATCGCCTTAAAGCTAAATCCATGAAATACGACAAAGCGTTTACGTAAGTTTAAATCCACGAAATTCTAGCACAGCATGGTAGATAGAATTGGTTAACTATTCCGTTTTCCCTTAGTATACGATTGACCGGTGTCCTTGGAGGCGTGAAAGTAAATGCGATGAGATAAATCGAAACAACCTAGAGACAAAATAGATGATGCGATGATTTTATCGAATTCCACCACCACCAACTGACCTAACAAAATTTTCTCGAATTCTCGATAACAAGGGTTAAAAGCTCGTTTCTTACTATCGAATTTATCCGATTAGATTTATTAACACTATCGACATTTTAAATAAACCAAAAAATATACTTAACTCATTAAAAAGAAAAGAAAAAATCAAACGAAAAGTTAATCAAATTGTAACCCTTACATTAATAATTAAATTCATTAATTGAAATGGCAGACAAACCATCTCAAATTTAATATCGATCGATTGCAATCACGTATTCTACTATTTTACAAATTGTCTATTTGTAACTTTTGTTCCAAAACTAATACAGTCAAATATTTTTTCAATGTTCAAGATGTTCTTCGATTTTATTCTTTAAAATAAAATGATAAAAAGATCGTGAGAATTTATTTAAAAAAAAAAACAACACTCACACACATACACAAAAATAATGAATTAAAATAAATATATTATGTGATATTATAATATATTTGTGCAATAAAAAAGTATACGATCATAGGATCATTCGGATAATATTTGCTGATCGATTTAATGCACCATTAATATGCATTTTCTAATGAACGACGACGACGACGACGACGAGATAGATGCATGTTATATAAACATATCATATACTTACGTATACACAACGAATGCTTTCGAAATAATACCCTATACGATCGTTAATTACAGTTTTCAAAAGATAATAGAACCACGCCGATAAGGATAACCGTTAACCATAATCCCTAGAACGCCGAATTATAATTACTTTCTTTAATAAGGAAGCTAATCTATTATTTTTTATCGTTATTATACATGCCATATTTTGAAACTATTAAAAACTATAAATCTTATAAGAATCTAAACGATTTCATTCGAATAAATCGAACTTCTATTATTGGGGAAAATATATGTCTCTATAAAAAATATTGTAAAAAGTAAAACGCTTGTCTTCTACTTCCAAGTTAAATCGTAGAAAAATATGGTTTCGTAATAATGATATCAGGTGTAATACTTCAAATGAAAAAATATTGCATCTACGAGAAGAAACTTGAGAAACTTTTTTTATAAAGTACATTTCCTTCGTAAAAAAAGTATTGAGAATTTCGAGCGACAATGTGAAAAGAGAGATAAACCATTTCAAATCTTTACAAAAATCAACTATATCCGAGATTTTATAGTTTTATCAATTTCATAAAATCGCCATAAATACGAGACAAACAAATTCGCGATAAATTCGATAATATAATAATAACAAGTTTTATTAATATTATATAAAAACATTTATACACCAATGTGTACCAAAAATTTCATTTTCCATTGAAACTAGACGTACGTTTCATTGATCTCTCGTTAAACTAAATAATCTAGAAACAAAATACAATAATAATCATTTTCTTCTATGATAGAGAACAAGAAATTACAAATATTTTATCATAGTTTCTTATTATAAATGTCGTCGTCGTCGTCGTTCGACCAATCACGAAACGACACGCCAACAAAGATAGTCGCCACACTAAGTATCATGCGCGAGACATCTCGTAATTAATTAATTTATAGAAATATAATACTATATCGTCAAAGAGACCGTATCACTTTTAATTAGAACGAAAGACTTAACGATCGTATGATGCGGTTACTTCAATTACGAATTTGCGTTGGCAGTGAAAAGGAACGATTAGAACGCGTGCGAGGGGAAAGGGGTCAGGGTTAGGGGGGAAGGGGGAAGAGGACGATCGGAGCAATTAAGCGGGATGGAAACGGCTCGATGTAAAGCTTTTATTAGGTAAAAGGAGAGAGAGAAAGAGAATGGGAACGCAATATTTTGTAGTGTTGTATATAACGATTACGATAACGCGTTGGCGTGCATTAATCAGAACAATGGAGTAGAAAGAAAGATATGTATCAAGAAAGGGCTCGAAAAAGGGATCAAAAGTGGAATCTAAAGAGGGATCGTGAAAGGGAGATATTCTCTTCTCTGTGTGAAAGGTAACGCGTAGAACAAGTCGGCCCCGATAAGGGTTCCCTTTCGTAAAAGGGGTAAGAGAATAGTAGAGATACATCTCTACTTACCAATCACGTAGCTGTACCCATCCAAAGTAAGAACACATTTTCGCGTATTGGCGGAACTCGGAATGCCGTGTACTTGTTTTCGAGAAATTCGCTTAGCAGGGCTATAAGAAGTACCGGGAGGGTTACTTCCGGCACCCGGGTCCGAATGGCACTTCTGCACAGGGTCTTTGCTTTGTCTAGACGTCATCGTCTTGTTAGACACCCCTTTTCATCCACTTCTCTTTTCACGACACTTATTCGTACCTTCACACCATCGCGACACCACCGTACCGGTGTTCCCTCTTTTTATTTTTATTTTTATTCTCCTTCTTCCTCTTCTTCTTCTTCTTCTTCTTCTTCTTCTTCTTCTATTCGTCTCATCGGGTGAGAAGAAAACGGGGAAAGAGAAGATAGGAAAAGATCGAACCGCGTGTTCTCAACGATTACATTTAGTTAATGGTACCGGGTGCCGTTTGCCTTCATTATATACTTTGATTTTTATTATTTCCTTTCTTCTCCCCCCATCGAAAAGATAAAAGGGTAAAAGTTATTGCAAGCTACGAATCCTTAATTGACTTTTCCCACGATTTCTCCTTTTTGTTTTATTTTTTTTTCTTTTTTCTTCCTCCTTTTTCTCTCTTTATTTTCTTCCTTTCTTTCTTTCTTTCTTCTACGTTATTTCTCTTTGTCGAGTTAACGATGGTTCGTGTCTTACGAAAGAAAACTCGTTTACTCGAGGTCCTCAAGGAAAATTCCCACGCGCCCCGTAATACACGAGGAGGGGGTTCTTCGATTCCCTTTATCGACTAGGAACATCGCAACAAACCTGACAACCTTTTCCAATTCTTATATACAAAGTACAACGATTTCGAATTGTTCTTGCGGTTTTGGTAATTTAACTTCTTGGAACGGGATATAAATATATGCGTAGGTGGTAATTCGAATAGTCCGACGAACAAATTTAAGGGCTCTCCTTGATAATTTCAACGAATCGCGTTATCTCTCATTGTTTCAACCTTCCTTCTCGTGCCTTTTTTCTTTTTAATGGGTAATTTTGTATACTTGAAGTGAGAAAACGTTCTCCTTTCTTTTCTATCCACCCCAGCCGACCCTCCCACCACCACCACCACCACCACCACCACCTCTTCCTCCTCCAACTCTTTTAACACGCTTCTTCAGCTTCTCCTTCTTGTCCTCTAGTCCGCTTTGATAAGGTTTCCGTCCAGCAAAGCAAAAAATATATGTTGCGAACATCGACCCCGTTACACTTCACAGTTCGTTTTAACCGTCCTGAACTCGCGACCCGAAACTTCCTTTTCCATCTTCCCACGAAGTCACGGTGCAACTTTAATTCTCACCTAATTCAACGAACTCAAGGATATTTCACTTACTCTCTCACCGGTTATATTATTCTCCAGTTCTTCTAAAAAGCACACTTTTCCTTCTCCTCAAGTTTTCAAACGAAATAAAGAGAGATAGTAGGTAGTGTGTGTGTGAGAGAGAGAGAGAGAGAGAGAGAGAGAGAGAGATAAAACGATTTCACTTTTTGCTCGAACCTTTTTTTTTTCTTCTTCTTATTTCTTCTATTCTAACAGTATATATTCTCCTTGACAATCCACGTGAGATTCGTTCGTAGAGCATCATCAATCGTCCACCGTCCAAGTAATCTCACCTCCTCTCGATTTTTCTTATCTTTATCGTACTTTGCCCGTATTCTGCTAAGCCAAACCGATTTCCGTTTTCCTTTTTCTACGTTGAATCGACAAAACAAAAGAAAAACGTACGATATTCTTTCTCCGGTTTAAATATTATTTCAAGAAATATTCAAAACCGGAAAACGCGCGATGACTCGTTGACGATTCGTATAGATAATAAAAAAGAAAGGAAAAGAAAAGAAAAAAAAATTGTGAGAGAGAAAAAGATATACTTATATATACATTATCTACGTATGTATGTAATATATCTATATATACGTGTGCGTGCGTGCGTGCGTGAGTGTTCGTTCTTACGATCGATTTCCCGTATCGTTGAGTGCAACAACAACGCGACGTTGAAATTTGGTTTACCCGCCAGCGACATAGGCGCGCGCTTTTCGATGCACTTTTTCCTAAAGGATGCCCAACAATAAATTTCATCTCTCATTTCCGTTGTAGCCCCTTAAACGGAGCCTGAATATAATGTTTTTCATCCCATAGTTCGTAAAGTTCAGTCAATCATCGCGATTCGCGAATAGAAGAAGAAGAAGAAGAACAGGAGGCCCTTGTGCAAAAGGGGGAAAAATAAATAAAACGCTAAACGAGGGAAAAGAAAGAAAATAAAAAAAGGGGTAAGAAAAATATTGCTTTGTCCCTTTTTTCTTCTTTTCTCGGAATAGTAGTAGTAGTAGTAGTAGTAGTAGTAGTAGTAATAGTAGAAGGACCGCGTGTTTGGCCGGACGCGCGAATTTTCAAGGGAAAAAGGGAGAAGACGAAACACGTGCGAACCGAAGCGCGGTACCGCCACAACTGAACCTCCATTCGAAAGCTCCACCTCGTTCTAACCTCTCTCTCTCTCTCTCTCTCTCTCTACCACCCTCTCCCACCCTCTCCACCTCATCCTCTACCACGTTCCAACTCGCCGCCACTCGCTCTCATTCTTCCTCCCTTCTTCCCATCATCAACGTATACTTTCTCTCTCGCTTTAGTTGGTTCGTTGGTTGGTTGGTTGGTTGGTTGGTTGGTTGCTTGCTTGCTTTTTACCCGTCTGTCCTATTCTCCACACCCTCAGGTGTCTACACCACTACCTAACCTCCGCGTTCGAGCTCGAAAAGCTCCCTTTGACGACCCTACCACCATCACCATCGCCACCAACCTCTTCCTACCCTCCTCCCCCCTTTCTTTCCTTCCTTCCTTCCTTCCTTCCTTCCTTCCTTCCTTCCTTCCTTTCTCGCTCACAATTCAAGCCTTTCCAATATTTTCCAAGTTAACGTATGTACGTTCAATCTTACCGATCGATCCTTCTTTAGATCTTTTCTGTTCTCTTTCGTTTTTGATTGGCATGACTTATTTCTATATTCTTCCACAACACAGGGGGTGAGCAGAAAATAAATCCGAAAAATAAAAACCCTGACGACGACTGATTGTTTCGATCCGCAAGATAATCAAACAATTTTACGTTACCGAAAATAATCGAAATTATATTAACGAAAAGTTAGATTTGTTTATTTAATAAGTACACTTTTTAACTGAACTTAATTCATTGTCTTCTAACCAAAGTCAATACTACTTTCCCTTGCCTCTATTATCTATATCCTCTAGTTTAGTTAGATTTATTTTTCTTATCGATGCTCTCTCTCTCTCACTTTCTCTCTTTCTATCTATCTAAATATATGTATCTTATCGGTCTCGAACAATTCGGTCTCTGTGGTATCGTTTAAAAGGTTTTAACGAAATTTTCATCTCTCTCTCTCTCTCTCTCTCTCTCTCTCCTTTCTTTTATTCATTTTTTAGTTTAAAGAGTCATTCTCCTGGTTCAATGATTTCTATTATCTTTCATTTAATTAATAATCTTTTTTCCTGTGTTCGATTCATTTGGAATAACCACGTTTATTATTATACAAGCTTTCATACCTCCGATCTTTTATTTTCTATATTTCTATCCACCTATATATATATATATATATATATGTCTTTTATACTCGTTCAGGATATTCTTCTTCGGCTTATATACTTTCTCTTTCAAGTCTATTCTTTCACACTTTTTTTTTTCTCACAAGCACCTTTTCGGATCCTTCGTATCTTAGGCAGGCCTATGGACACAGGGTGTTTGTATCAAAAGTAAAAAAAAAAAAAGAAAAGAAAAAAAAAAAAAAAAAATCTATCGTATCGTAAAAAAAAAAAATAAATAAATTCGTGATAAATATTCTTTAAGGAATATTGAATGTTAGGGGATGAATATTTCATAAGTNAAAAAAAAAAAAAGAAAATCTATCGTATCGTAAAAAAAAAAAATAAATAAATTCGTGATAAATATTCTTTAAGGAATATTGAATGTTAGGGGATGAATATTTCATAAGTTGAAATGATGTAATTTAGTTCGATCCCTCAATTGGCCGGGTATTATTCTTGAAAAAAAAAATGTTTCAATCGTTCCTTATTCTTCCTCATTTCACTTTTCAACAACTTTTGCTCCTTCGTTGCTGATTCATGTGAGAATATCGTCTAATGCATGTTATTCGCGCCCTACCAAACTCCCCTTTCTTCATTCTTCTTCGACCCTTGCAAATCCTTTAGTCGGTACGGGTCGAGCAATCGGTTAATCAAGTGGAACGGTACCACCTTTTTCTCTCGAGGGATGCCTCGACAAAAAAAATTCACCTCTATCTGGACACACAATGTGGAAAAAAAAATATCCGACTACTTCGTATACACGTTTTTTCTTTTTTCTTTTTTTTTTTTTATCTTTGAAATATCATGTGTCTTCTTGAAAAAGTAGTCTTCATAAAGTATCTCGTAACTTCGACCTTCGTAATATTAAAACATAACCGTACTACCTACGCGTATATAATAACACTGTAACGTTGCAATTTCTCGTCTAGGATAATTATACCTTACTCTTAAAAATATTACGAATGTTTAATACGAATATATAATAACAGAGAAAGAGATATTCGTATAATTTTCGCGATTATATTTTTTTCCTCGTATTTTAAAATACTTTTTTCAAGTAATTCAAATAAATATGTTAAACTGTGATTCATAACAATATCTAATATATGATTAGAAAAAATCAAATATTTATTATTATTTCGTTAAATTGGTTATCCATGTGTCTAATTAAAACGAATGATAAACTTTTTAAAACTTCGTTCGATGGTTCAGGTGTTTGCTTATTACTCAACACGATTTATATAAAATTTCAAATATTTGGAAAAGAAATACATACACACACACACACACACACACAGAAGTATGTAAGTAAAGTTAATTCATAAAAAAACGTTTACAATCCTCTTCCCTTTTTCCCACGCGTTAAGAAAGATTTTGATGATTTTGTTGGAAACTTTGAAGGGTGATTTTCATAAGATTTCAGATTAAATACATCGAAAATCGAAGATGGAATTATGGAAAAACGATTGAACTACAAACAAGAACAACCCTCGCTTCGAGGCAAATCAATGGTACTTTAGACAAATTTTTTTTACGTCCCATCTCTTTAAAAGAACTTTGTGCTTTTCTTAAAACTTTCCGAGAACGTCGTCATTTCGTATCAAGCGTTTCTACGGCACGTGCTTTTATTCTGAACAAAAAAAATCTGCGTTTAACTCCCATTATTTTACATAAGAAGATAATCTTACCATAACTTTCGCGAAATATATATATATATATATATATATATATATATAATATAATCTTCTCGAGAACGATTTTTCCTAATTTTTTTGTTTCTTCTCTTTTCGGAAAAAAATGATAAAGAAAACAAGGGGTTTGAAAAATTGTCAAACGATTTTACATCAAATTATTGTTGTTTAAGTTTGCAGCAACTGGGTATGAACAACGAAAGAAAGAAATCATCTTTCTTTTGTTAAACTTCTACGAAAAAAAAAAAAGAGAAGAAAAATACCATATAAAAAAAAAACGATGTAAGGTACCCGAGTAAAACGGATTGAAACTATTCGTTTCAAACGTTTCAATTCTATGACAGAATAGAAATAAAGAAAAGAAAGAAAAAGAAGAAATAAAAGATGAAAAATGTGTATGTAGACTAAATTTAACAAGATAAGAAAGACAACATCGAAGTATTTCTTTTATTCGCACAAGAGAAACATATTTGATCGATTCAAACGGGGAAAAAGGAGGAGGAGGTTGGCAAGTTTGGTTTCCTAAAGTCAGTTCGTGCTGGATTTTTATTCGAGTGACTTTTACGTGCGAATTATCCAATATTGTACGCTCACCGAGCGTCACTGGACCGTATTACGTTCTCGTACGTTCCCATTCCTCGATCGATACCTCGATTATCTCAATCACCATAAAAGCTACCTTCCTCGTCTCACCATCTAGTTCTCGACGTGGAAGAAAAATATCTTTTTACTATTGATCGGTGTAAGAGATAGATAGATATATAGAGAGAAAGAAAAAAGAAAAAGAAAAATAAAAAGAAAAAAACTGAAAAAAAAAAAAATAAATAAATAAAAGAAAACGTTTATATTGTCCGTCTCTGCGTATTCGAATATATGGGACGAATTAATTCGGGAACATTTCAAATTAAAATTGCACCTTTTCTTTTTTCTCATTAACGTGAGTACCAAGGCCCACATTTGAAGAGTAAGTCATCAACACTCGGAGTACCTTGCAACGTTCTTCGGACAGATAGAACCAACCAACCACCACTATCAAAAGGGCTAAAGTAGATATGTATTTTAGCAAGACGAAACAACTTAGGTCGCGATTTAAAAGGAAATACTATACATTACTAGTAACTTGACTTAAGTTCGTCGAACTTAAAACGAATAAAGGGAAATCAAATTAAATAGTTATAAACGGAAGGAAAGAAAATAAAAATCATTTCATTAGCTAGAAAACTTGACGTATATACGGTGTAGCAAACCAACCCCCCTGCCCCCTCCCCCTCCCTTCTATCCATAACCTTCTATGTTAAGTTTAAAGATCGTAAAATCAAGCTAGTATATAATCGGTTAAATCCATTTGAAAGGAACTTCAAAATCCGAGGGCATAAAACTTTTCGTAACCCGTTGTTGTCGACCATTCCTATTATATATATATATATATGTATGTATGTTATATATCACGTATATACATTTATATATACGTATTTTCCGTTTCCGTATATAATAACGACGTAGAGATGTTTTTATCAGGTCGACCCGCTAAAAGATATGACCCGAGATAATGGGAAATTTTACCGTTTTCATCACCGAGTGAGCTTAATGGCTAAACTAAAAAAAAAAAAAAAAGTCATAGGACCATTTTGGAAAAATAATTTATCCTTTGTAAAATATTTTCTTTATGCCAAACGATCAGTGCATCGTTGCAAAATTAATTCTTGTCGAATATTCTCCTTGTCCAAAAGTTTATCTCCTATGCGCATGAATTTTCTTTGTTTTTTCTTTCTGAAAAATTTTGCAAAACGATATTGGTAGAATATTGGCATCATCGATTTCAAATTTTTACAATGACGTGGAATTAATTATCAAAGTTTCATCTTAAATCGTGCATTTATTGCTATACCACTGATCTTAAATTGATTCGCTTATTTGTACATTTAATTTGTACATCGAGTAAATTTTGTAAAAGGTATACGATCTTATCAACTGTCGGAACATTAATCTCCTTTAAGAACAGAAAATTTATTTTCTAGAAAAATACTCTCAACTTAGACGAACCCCCATAATCCATGTAACATTTTATTCTACTTATTAACGAGTTTCGAAAGTTAAGTGAAATATACACACACACAAGTTCAAGATTAAATAAAAGGGATAGACAATAGAGTCCTCGAACAACCATTCTAATTGAACTTTAATTTGAACATATCACAATGACATAACACAAAGCACTAATAGTATCGAACCTAAATATGGTTACGGGACAATATAAAATACCTGTTATATGCAATGCATCTGACATTATACCACCTGTCGACTTTCTAACGAAAATTCAGATGCTGAAAGTATCAGAGAGTTGCATCAAGTTAAAATTGCAACTACGAATACATTTCTACGTTGGTAATGTAACTATACACTCCGTCGGAAAATCATTTCCTCGTTAGTATAATTAACTCGCGAGAGACCATTTATGGAATGAGGGTAGCTTTAAATTAACACCGCAACGTGTTTTCTTTGGTATTTTCTTCTTTTCTTTTTTCTTTTTCTTTTCTTTCTTCTTTACGCCGAAAATATTTCGAAATATACAAAATTAAAAAATAGTTATAATTCGTTGAAGGAACATCAGAGATAAGAACGAAATACCAAACGTTAATAATCATTCAAATTGCTTATATATTAATCACAATTTAATATTCTAATGATTAATACCAAAAGCTCGGTTTAATTTCATGCTGTTTAATTTCACCTTGATTTACTGACATTCCAGGTTACCATTATAATCTCAGTCTCGTTCTCTTAATATGAAATACTAATTCCTAAGTAAATTGTTACCAGACATTTCACGTTTTTATTAATAAATATCCGACGAACATTTTGCAACAATTTCTAATAAATCTATCGATTATTTTAAGCGTAATATATTAAACAATGAAAGAACAAACTCGTATTCAGTGAAACAAACAATTGACGATTTATTATAAACGAGTATCGAAACGATCCCGAGTTTATGCAATTTTTGCCGAATTTCTTTCTCTTCGAAAAAAAACATAAAACATTCCCCCTGACTAGAAAAACGCGAATACAATTTTTCTTGCAACAGGAAATCGTAACATTGCGGACGTATCACAGATTTCAACTTCCTAGGTAAAAACGTATCGACTTATTGGTAAAAAGTGTAATCGTTGATATGTAAATATGTGTAAAATAACCAACAAAATTGGTACGACGAAAATGTATATAGACTTATGCTCCATTTCGCAACGTATACAACCACAAAATATCAATGGAATAACATGCGGAATTATTGAGAACGAAGGAGTATCACCTATATCACTTATTATAATATATAATCGATAATATAATAATAATAATAATAAATAATGTTTACGCGTGACTCGAATCTATGGGATGGTCATTACACGTTCTTTTTAACAAATAACAAGAAACAAACGAATTTGTGCTGAGATTTGTATGTCAACATTTAATATCGTTAAATTATTGTTAATAAACGTGCACACATCGTATATACATTTTCTCTACGTTTAATAAACTAATGCAACTTAGGAGAATAAAGCAAGGGGAATATATCTTCGATTATAATTTTTGAAGAATATTTATCTTGAATTATGTCTGTTACGAAAAATCTTTCTTAACAATGGGTTTACCTTACTGGAAAGGGAATGCTAAGTGATGGATAACTAATATTTTCATTGCTATCATTTAAATACTCACACTTTTTATATCCTACCTAAGTATGTATACACACATCGTATAATCGATCTGCAATATCTTTGTAAACCCCCCCCCCATCCCATCCCATTTGACTTTCTTCTACCAACCACTATAATCGATAGATATACTGGAAGCAACGGAAGTCCATAAAGTTGGCAAATAACTGTGAAAATGTTGTCCTTAGTAAATCCATCATTCTATGGAAACTTTACTATCGAAAAAAAAGAAAGAAAAAAAAAGAAAGGGGCAGGGGGGAGGAAAGGATGAATTTATAAAATCGATATCGATAAGAAATAAATTTGCGATTATTAATTATTATTTTCTCGGTAATCGCTTTTGTTACTTCGTTATAGAAATAATAATCAATAATCGGATACGCGATTGTTTAATTAAATTTACAAATTGTATTTATATACGCTCGTAAAGCGTTTAATATTATCCGTCGCTTATTCAATTTGAAAATTACGATCGACCTTTATTAGAAATCGTAAATGGGTATCAAATTTATTTTATAATTCTACATTTGATATTATTTTGCCAATGTATAGTTTTTCATTATTTCACTTTTTATTTGTTTTCTTTTTTATTTTATATATATATATATATATATATATAATCTACTGCAAACCACTTTTTTCCTATGGCAATACTATTCCGATATATAATAATTCGTTGTTTTTTCTCGTTTAAACAAAAAATAGAAAGAACAAACAAACAAAACAAAAAAAAAAAGTTTTAATAATTAAGAAAAACAAAAAGCCAAGCAAGATAACGTTACCAACGTTTGATTACAGTTTTCTACCCTATCGCGGATACGTATTTCCCATCGAAACTTTCATCATATTCCACAATTTCTAAAGATTTTAGTAAACACTTCTAGAAAGCAAACGTTCCCTGCTTTATCGACCTCGACCGGATATTACTACACCAACACCGACATTTCCGTTCAATCTCCAGCGAATCAACGAAAAGGATATTAATAGTTAACAATGTTAAAACGCCACATTTCCTCCTAATCGAGTACTTTTTATCGTTACATCACTTACGATCATTATTGTACATACAATCAACGTTAAATTAATCCATATATGTTATATACGCAAATATTAAACATTTCAAATGATAGACTATTCATTTACATTAACCTTTTTCATCATTAACAACCCTTATTTAAGGGTCGTACGTACGAACGAATTTAAATACTCATAAACCTAAACATCAAAAAATAATTTTTACACGTTTTCTTTTATAAATACGGTAACACACAAAAAATCACTCAAAATTCAATAAATAATGTAAAATTATATAACGTTGAAGCATAGTAATTAAAACTTTATTTCTAACAAATCGAGATATATATGTCAAAATATTAAATATTATTCCGATAAATTCGAGATTCAATCACTTTTCATTTATTCTTTTTATTTCAAAGTATAAGATTGTATATATCTTTGACAATATATCTCTTGTCTTCTTAATTGTTGTATTATACGTGAATGAATAATATGTACACGATCGAAACACACACACACACACAATATTTTACAAACGAATGATTCATCAATAATATCTAAGACTTTTATTATTACCTATAGGTATCGCATATCGATCATTATTATTTACTTTTCATGATTACTAGCAATCATTTCAACATGATTACCTTATATACCAATATAATTTATTGTCCAATAATAAAATAAAGTTTTATCTTCCTCTTTATAGGTTTTCATTATTTATTTATATATTAATGCGTTCTTACTAGATAATAATAATCGTGTTCGGGGCTATAAATCTAATGGTACATAATTTACAAGCAAACGTGTGTTAGAAGAGAACGATCATTCGACTAGAAATGTCATAGATTTATATCAAGCAAGGTCAACAAGGAACGAACAGTTCCTCGTCCTGTCAAGCTTACAAATGCGATCTATTATCCTGCATCACGAAAACCCACGATCTTGACGTTTTACGAGAAGGAAGGAGAAACCCATACCCCTACCCCTAACCCCCCAACACCCCACCCCATCACTCCTAAGAAGAACAAACAAAGAAACGATACATATCTTTTTTATTTTCTTTTAGAAAATTGAAAAATTCGACGTGAACACATTTGTCGGGAGTTATAAATTGAAATATCGTTTTTGTTTTATTTTTTTTCATTTATATCGATTGTCAAAAAAGAAATTTGCAAATTGCATTTGATATTTAAATAATATTCGTGATATGAAAATTAAAAAAATAAGTCTAATATCATTTCGTATCGTTTTTAAAAATGACTTGAAATGATTTTGGAAAGAAACAAAAAAAAATTATATATCTAAGCGAAGGAACATTACGTGTTGCACCCCGTTTAATTTATAATCATTTGTGAATTATGGAAATCTAGTTATATACCACTTTAGATAACGAACTTCCGATTTATATTTTCATCGGTTACCCTCCGCAATCTGAAATACGATCTTTCATATTATCTTCTATCCTTCCTTTTACTTCACCCTATATAAGTTTTATTCATAATTTCGTCGAGAGTTTTTCTGGAAAAGAAAAGAAAAGAAAAAAGAAATCCGTCCATTTTCTTTTGCCATTGGTCGATATTAATTCGACGTCAAATATTTGCCTCCCTTCGTTAATTTACAATATAAATATATACATGTATTAAAATGACCAGAAATATAACGAACGCGTTACGAACAAACGCGAGAAACTAAATTCAAAACGTACGAATAAAATCCTTGCATTTGACATCAAAGAAAGATTTTAATGGCGTTTATTTAAAATAATACACACACACACACAGAGAGAGAGGTACGATGAGATTTGAATAAACCTTTTTCTGAATCCTATTGAATTTTATTAAAAGATTGTTTCGCGTATAGGTCATACAATCTGTTTGTTAACAATTTCCATCTCCATACAATCTCCTCGTTATTTATTTCGTAATCTTCATTTTTAATTATTTTATTTTGGTCCGTAAGGGTGGAAGAGAGAAGAAGGACCATTTTATCCTTTTCAACAACATTGAAATTATTATTCGAAACAATGAGGGAACAAAATACATATATGTGTAAATGCATAGAAATTTTGTATTAGCAGGTAAGAACGTTTTAATTATTTCATCTAAAAGAAAATAATAAAATATAAAATAAACAGATCTCTCTTATGGATATATATATGTACGTATGTGTTTGGTAATTGCACGACTTTTTTTATTAGTAACATATAAATTGAAGAATATTCTATTGAATTTTTGTACAATATCTTTTTTACGTTGTTAAAGTTAAATATCTACAAAGCAAAAAGGGAATATAACTCTGCTTTCATAAAATTGACAATATACGTGTACTACCACCGAGTAGATATTTAACATTTCTGTATAAAAGTATCGTTAGAAGAACAAGAACGGCAAAAAACATTGGTGTTGAAATACCCCGAAGCGAAACGTTCAAGAGAATCTACAAAAATAGGATTAAAGTTGTCGATGTGTAGGAAATAGGAAATGATCCAAGAAAAGAAAAAAGAAAATAGGAACAAAATGCCGCGTTCCCTTCGGGGCACAATCATCGTTCGATCCAATTTTAACTTCAAAAATATCCGTTTATCTTTAATAATCATATACGACTTATTTTTAACTGAAAACAAAAAAACAAAAAAAAACCAAAATAGAAAAAATCGAGAAAAAATAGAAAACACGATATTACTATTTGTTAAAATATAATTAAAATTAGAAATATAAAATCTTGATAATCATGAAATGTGTTATTGCAAAATTAGATTTAATGTGAACTTAATTATCAGCTACTATAGCGTTTATATATAGGTTCATGACGCATTTAGCCATCTAATTCATAACATGCATTAGCTGCTGCTAGTAAATGTCTTTTCTGAAACTTGATTAGCGTATCATCCCATCAGATTTAAAAGCAATTACCCTACCTCGATAAATCTACACGCGTATCAATCCATACAAATTTCGATTCTCTATTCGTCAATCAATACTCGAGCAAGTTGTATATATATTTATCTATCTAGAAATTTCCTTAAATTATTACAAATTGTTATATAATTGGTAATATAAAAGAAGAAAGTTATATTTTGTGATACTTGATAAAATCCGTTTAATCTGAATCTCATAAATCCGGAAACTTGATCGCGTGCTACGAAATTCTAAACGACTCGTAAACAATTTTTAAGAAAATTTCCAAACAAATGATAATCGAGATTTGACTAAAATCATATTTTAACGAATTTACATTTTGTCGATAGAACAAAAAGAAAAATAAAATGAAAAAGAAATGGGGTAAAGTGCAGTCATTCGTTTCGATTTATTTTAACCAAGATTTGCTGCATCCAAAATGCATATATATATATATATATATATACATTTATACATTTATAAATTACGATGATATATTTTTATAAGGTATCTCGAAGCTTCGTTATTAAAATAAATTACATTTCACTATAATTTTATACAATGTATAATAATATTTGAAAGAGAACATTACGTTTGAAGAAAATTTTATTTGAATAAATTATAATCGCGTATATTTTGTAGACCAATTAAATTAAAAAAAAAAAAAAAAAAAAGAAAAAATAAATAATCGTCAAAGAGTTAAATGGATTACGTAAAATCGATATTCCACGTAAGCCTCTCTCTATGTGGATTGAGATGGCGTCAGCCATCAAACGTAATTCTATTCATCTTGTCAGCCGATTTATTTCCTCCTGATTCGCAGTTTCGATCTGTCTAACTTTTGTCTAAGAATAAAATATTAACATATCAAAGGGGAAGAGAACGGGACAATTTTTAAACAAATTTCTCTTACGTTTTATCGATATAAAAGAACATTACCTTTACTCGTGTACTATAGGGATGTTTCTAGGGACCTATAGGTTTTTATTAAAGTAATCACACTCACTCAGTTGCCAACCCAATATATGTTGTTGGAAATATAAATTAAAAAGAAAAATGATAATTATATTATAATATAATTAACCTGAAAATTATATGACAAATGTAAACCTAGTATTTCCAAATGTTATATGTATGTGTATGCGTGTGCATAACGTTATCAGGATTGCGTATTCGAATGCAGAGTCACGCTCGTTGCATTGTCATAATAAAGTATCCACTGACCGTGAATGTTCTGTTATTTGCAAGTATTCCGTGAGCTGTAACCTAATCGTTGCTATCTCTCTCTCTCTCTCTCTCTCTCTCTCTCTTTCTCTCATTCGTCATTTCTATATAAATACTACCTTTATCATTAGAGCTATATTCATGAAAATAATACGTTATGCGCTTATAATCTATGTCTAGAATAATTTTGAAACGTCAATCAGTATGATTAGAAACTAACGCAGATTCGTTCGTTAACAAATTTCGTATAATATGTACATATGTATTTTTAAATAAACGAGTTTCCTATTTCCCCCCCACCCCATAAAAATATTTTCGAAATATAATTGAGCATGAACACGAATGGCAACGTTCTTACGCGTTCTTATGTCATCGAAGAATAATTTAAAAGGAAAAAATGTCGAAGGATCAAATTATACGGTGCCAAGACCTCTCTTATTTCAAAAATGTTACACCATAGATGCGTAAAATACGATCCCCCTATATATATATATTATATATATACATTTCGTGGCTTGATCCCGTAAAATGATTTAAGCGCGATAACTTCGAAACCCCTACTTCCTTTTTTTTCTCTTTTTTTTTCCTGCCGACGATAGGAATCGCTAAAGTATCGAGTTTTAACAAGCGAATGCAACCTCCTTTGAAATTTTTCACCTTCGTTCGTTCATTCATTTCTTCCTTCCTTCCTTCCTTCCTTCCTTTCACCTTTTCATCGAGCTTTCTTAACGTATAATACTATCTCCTCAAAATAAACGTCTACTCTTTATTCTTTCATGTTTTTTTATCATTCATACTTTTTAATAAACGAATCTATAAAATGAAACATTTAAAAAGTAAAACAGAATAACGATACTTTGTTAATTTTGTTAAATATTTGAAGGATACACAAATCTCATATAATATCTTAAAACTCATAATTTATTTATTAATTAATTCAATTACCACATCTCACCATAAACTGTTTATTATACGAAGATTCGGTGTAGACTTCTTAGTTATAATCTAATTCCTATAGAAATCATTGTTCCGAATGCTAGAAGGATAAACGTAAATGCTCATCAAATAAGCTTATTATCAACTATTCGTGAATTCATGAATTCAGGGAAAACATTAGCAATAAGTATAGTACGAACAATACCTATACCATCAACTTATGCTCTTTCCTTGTTGCATTTAATTGTATTTTAATTCGAAACGCATATATCATTGTTTATACTTTCGAGATATGCAATTGAATATGCGAGATATGCACTCAATAACATCACTTTTAACATCGATAAATTAACATCGCTTTTGCAATTGTATTTCGTTTGGATGTATACGCATTTGTAGAAATAAGTTAAAAATAACGTAGCGGTATCGTGAAAGAAATTGAAAATCAATATTTAAAGTCTATTCTCTAATGTCGTGACCAAGCAGTATTTGCGTGCAGAAAGGAACAGATAAGGAAAGTTGCAAAGTAGAACGTTCTTTATTTCCGGTATCAGTGTTGTAACTGCAACCTCGTTGGTAAAATATATATCGGGAAAAAATTCATATTCATTGGCCACATAGAAAAAAAACTCATAGTACACCTATCTTTTTATATTTTATTATCTACGATAAACACAACACTTTGTAGTCAGACATCACACTCTACTACTGTCTGACAAAAATAATCTTACGACTACTACCTACTGCGTCTGACTATGTATAAGTATAACTACTGTTACATATCCAAATTCATTATTTTTTCAATGATCCCTTTGCATTCAACTATCAGATAAATATCTGGAGAATAAAGAAATGTTATTAACAAGGAAACTACTATTTTCTCTCTGTCAATATTCTTTGACACTTTCAATGATGAATTTCTATGTCGACTTTTCAAAAATCCCAACTTATGTAGAATCCAAAAAAAAAAATACGTTTCATACTACAAAATACATTTTATGTATCGATAAGAAGATTTAAGGAAATAGTCTGTCTATAGAATACGACTACTACTAGCATAATGTATTAAAAATATATCTATGTATAAATATGAATATATAGTAATATTCATATTGATGCAACATTTTAATACTTTGTAATATATATACATACTCTAGCTATTCAAAAAATAAAAATTCTTGATATCTCAAATATTCGTATTGAGTGATTTTATTGTTTAGTATCGTAAAAGTGCATCGACGTGATCTTTAATCTGTGTAAATTTTCAAAATATATCACGTCAAGTTTATCTCGTACAATTAAAGAACAATTTTTTTTATCTATAAAGTTGCTGCAAAATCATTGAATAAAACATTAGCATTATAAAATGATAAAATAATTCATGAATTATTTTACCTATCGTATAAATTGCACCATCCAGATGGAAAGTAGCACTTTTGCACTTTTTGAAAACCTTTTGATGCGGATAAGAACGCAAAGATGCTGACGGGGACGATCCTTCCTTCATTTCATCTTTATTTTCAACACTTCCTTCCTCCTTATTCATTTTTCCCGACACCAATGTTTATTATTATTACACTTTATTTTCAAAAAAAAAAAAAAAAAACATAAAGCACTTCTCACACCGACGATTGAAACAAATATTAAACAAATATAAATGTGTTCAAAACGAATCATAGAAAAAATAATTATTTAATTCGTAATTATATATCTGTCATAAAGAATATCATAATTAATTTGAAAAAAAACAATCTTTTATCAATGATCACTAATCGTTGACTTATTATTATATATCCTCTCGATTACGATCTAAGAAGAAAAAAAAACAAAACTTATCATTTTAGAGAGAATTAATTGTTTAATCCTGGGTTAAACGTTAACTCAAGGCCGAAGGCAAGAACAAAACTAATAATACCGTCGAGAAATCCTCAAACTTTAGATTAACTCATCGTTTCACGTCTATCATCATCAAAACTATATACAAATTGTTATAAATCTTGAATAAATTTAACACGCTTCAGATATATACATAAATATATTTCTTTTTATAATACAATATTGTATTAGAATCGTGTCTCGTGATTCATTCGAACGATGATATTATCAAAATATCGGAAAGTAAAGAATTCAACACGCGTGAAAGAAAATAAACACATGCACACATGCGAAAGACAAAACAAAAATCGAATGAAATGAAATAAAGCAACGATCAATCGAAAGATTCTCGCTCGTATACGCGTACGATACGTGATACTTTTTATTCATGAACAATAATATACACACGCGTGCATAAATTATTTTCTTTTTTTTCTTTTCTTATATATGCGAAAAAATAGTGATGATGATGTACACCCTTTCCTCCTGTACGATTACGAATATAAATCAAACAAAAAAAACGAGAAAGGAACTCTCGTGTGTTAACAATCGAATGAATAATTGTTAAATATTTTTTCCCCTTTGATTCTTGTATATATATTGTATATATATATATATTGTTAGGTTCGATTTGTTTCGATGGAATAATTGGCGTCCGTAATATACGACATTCCATCGATAAATTCCACCTACCAACCTCGAAACTGAATGTCTCTCTCTCTCTCTCTCTCTCCTCTCTTGATCTGTACAACAGGCATACACAAGAGAGCATGCCAAATCAATCGTTCATAGTCTACCGCGGTATACAAGGTTCAAGAACAAATGATCGAGTACTCTTCTCCGTTCGTGACGTGCTTGCGTCGACAAGCGTTCCTACGTACTTTGCAAAAGGGTCGAGTTCTTTATTCTTTCTCTTTCTCTCTTTCTCACACACACACATACACACGTCTCTCTTGAGACGTACTCGACTCGATATCGGATCGTATTTTTAACTTTATCTTACAAGAAATCACCTGAACCGGTAAGTTTAATTAGATGGATCTCTTCTTCTCTTGTTACATTTACAATCATTTCTTAAAATCAAATATATCAAATATACGTTTATCCGTAAAATAGTATTCTTTTGAAAAAATTCTATATATTACTTTTTCCTTTCTTTTTTCTTTTCTTTTTTTTTTTTAAATTATACGAGAGAGAAAGGCAGAGAGTGTTTTTTCTTTTTTTTTTTAATTACAAAATCAATCAGCAATATTAATATAATGAAAATTGTCTTATAACTTTAAATTAAATCTTATTATATTGAAAGAGATCTTTTTTAATTAACACGATTAAACAATAAAATAATTATTCCCGCGTGATTAATAATATATTATATTATATATTCGAACGATGTTGTTATATTAATTTTTGTTAAACACTCAATTCAAAAATATAATACAATCGGAAAATAAGAAATAGAAATAGAAAGAAAAAAAAAATAAACAACTCGTTTCATCACTTTTTAATCGTTGACCACCAAATCGATTAATTATGTTATAATTGTTATTATAACCGATTAAAACAAACCCGTCACTTTGGCACACAAAAGTTTTTAGTTGAAGAATAGACTAAAACTTTTGATAACGAACGAGAACAACCGACTCCACGTGTCTCCGTTACCAATGCGACTCGAAAGCTCAAAAGCTCGTCACGAAAAGCCGCGCAAGCGTGGCGCGGAGAAACTTGGCAAAAGCCAATCCACCGAGAAGCAAACTACTGCCACCGAATAATATTCAAGATAAATGCTAAATAGGACGCTTTGATTCTTTTCTTTTTCGTTTTCTGCGCAGTTTTTTTTAAGAGTAATAACGTTCTTCTCTATCTAACGCCCATCAAAAAAAAAAGAATGAATGAATTAACAAAGAACACGAAGTAATAAATATTTCAATTCTAAAAAGCGTATCACTCAACCCCCCGCCACCCTTCTCTCTCCTATCCCACCCACCAACTATTTTCAACTTCTAATTGGAACCCAAATTACCCTTTCGTGTTAGGAATTTCGTTCATTTTTGTTTTCCCTTTTTTTTCTTATTTTCTTTGAAGGATACATTAACTCTATATAATTTACGACAATTTTAGCGATTTATTACAGGAGATACGATCGCTTCAAAAAAAAAAAAAAAACAAAAAATGGGATGGAAAAAGAATAGGAAAATAAAATAAAATAAAATAAATAAATAAATCGAAAAGCAAACGAGTGCGTTTGAACGACCTCCGTGTAAAAACCACGAAGCATATCTTTCATCTTGACTACTAGTATCGATCCAATTCTCATAACACGAAACGCACCACTTAAAAACTGGTCACTTTTAAATTGCATAAGCTTTTTYTTTTTTTTTTTTTTTTTTAATCAAAAATTTTCTCTCTCTTATAAATCATCCCTTTTAACAGATATACATTAATTTACATTACTGAGAGTATCATATTTGTGGTTAGATAGTATAATACGAAAGCAAAATAATTACATTTATATTTATATTTCGTAAAGATAATTAAAATAATTAGAAATACATTGTCAATGTTATAGATGGATGAATTGCAATTTAGGTTATGGGAAGCGTTCAATAATAATGAGAGATGAGGGAAATGAACGCGTGCTTTAATGTGCCTGACAGATAACGTGTACCCTGTAAACAACGTCTTATATAAAAGAACGAGCATATAAAAAAGAAACAAGGAATGATAGGGATGAGAAAAGCTGCTAAAAGCGTATCCCTATCTTCTCTTTGAGAATACTTATAATCAGTTCTGTTTGATAAGAAATATATATAATAAAAAAAAAGGAAAAAGCAAAAGAGGAAGGAGGTTAAAGGTAAGAAAAAAAAAAAAAAGATTCTCCATTACGTCCCATTATATGCGCGTTTTAATGAAAGGAAAACAATACTTATATTTCTTATCGATTAATATTTAATTGTATACATTGGATATAAAAATGATGTGTGAAAATATATTTAAATATATTTATTTTATTTGTCTTTAATCCGTATTCGCAATAGAGAAAAGAGAAACCTATGCAAATTTGTGTGTCTAACAATACTAGCATCTTCTTCTACACGGATGCAATTCGGATCAGAAGGGGTTTATGTAAATGTTATTAAGATTGATATATATCTTTACATACAAAGATTTTCTCTATTTGTAATTGATAGTATTCGAAGAATGTTAATTATTGTAATCGGTAATTTTAAATATAATATAATACATATTAATTCGAACTATATAATTACATTATATTATATTAATATATTAATATATTAATTCAGAGAGATATTATCCGAGAAAGTAAAATAAAATTCGAATAATATATATATATATAGAAAATTATTGAAATATTTAACTACGACCACCATAAGGCATATTCTTCAAAAGACAATTAATTTGCATTAAACGTCCAACTTTGGGGTAACACTAAAGTGCAAAAGCTTATCTCAGGTCGGATTCTGTTTCCAAAGGATTACATTGTAGGCTTTGGTCTTTGATTGGAGGAAAATTGCGACACGATCTAAAAGAGAAAGAAAGAGAGAGAGAAAGAGAATCTAAGGGCTCTCAGAGTTAAAGAGAAGTTCCTTCTCTTATCGTTGAGAGCAACCTATAGTTGGATATGGTCAAAGTCATCCAACCTCCAATGTGTAATTTAATTCGACAGAAGGTATATGTATACCTACATACATAGCTACTTATATACTACGGCTATACGAAATGGTTCCAATGGGAAACAAGACACGAAATAAGACTACTGTGTGGTAAGAGGATGACGATGAAATCTCTGGAGATGATAGGATGGAGGTAAGCAGGGCGTGTCAAATACTTCGAATATAACCGGTGGTTAAAAAATAATCCAAAAAAAGTAACGATAATTTCTTAAGGATATCCCTATATAATCATATAACAATTTTTCAATAATATTTAATTGAAATTATTCAAATGGTAATAATAACGTAATCCTAACGAGGAAATAACTTTGAATGAGTTTAGTTTCAAGAGTTCATGCATAATATAATATCATTTAATTTAAACTTTTTATCTATTATTTTTAACCAGAGAGATCAAGAAAAGGTTTTCACGATAAAGAAAAAGAAGAAAAATAAATGGGGAAAAAGAAAATATATATCGGGGGTTGGAATCATTTCTAGTTTATGGTAGAACGAGATGGATGAGTTTCGGTCTGGATGGATTATTTCTTTTGGAAGATCTTTCGAAGAATCTCAATCTTTATCATCTACTTTCTTTTTCTTTTTTTTTTTTTTATCACTTTCCCCATCTAAATCCTATCGATCGTTTTTATTATCGATATAGAGACGACGAATGGTATCTTCAATGAAGATTAAACGATCTTCTTAAGATCCATGTTGGTTGAGTTAATATAAGAACAGCTTTAGAAAATGAAATATATATTATTTTTTTATCGTTTTAAAAAAGAAATTCGCGAGAGAAAAGTAAGAAGTTTTGATCGATACGTATATCGGCGTTATATACGATTACAATGTGTACCCGTTAAAAAAAAACATTTACAAAAATTAGAAAAACAAAAAATATTCGTCGGAAAAATCATATTATCTCTTCGTGATATATTTTTCATGTTTAAAATATATTTTTATTATATAAATATTCATATCTATTACATATATGATCAAATTATCATAGACCCGTGTTGAATTTAACGATACACGAGTATTGAATTAAATGGATGACCTGCTTTGAATGATATTCCACATAGAAATGGATCGAGTGGACAACCATGAGTGTGTACTCTCTCTCTCTCTCTCTCTCTCTCTAACAAATTGACGAAGTTTAATACTAATTGGCTCGACAACAGTGAAACTATCTACAACCTATACCCATATCGTGAATCTTGACCGTGAAATAGAAGAAAAAAAAATTGGTACGATCTTTCGATTAAACTTGGCCCTGACGCCAATTTCCTGCCAAGAAGCCAAAAGAATATACCGTTTGCGTTTATTCGTCTTGGGAGAAGGATTTGTTGGCCAGCTTCATACTTTCCGCCCAACAATTTTCTATACGTTTTAGCTTGACCTTAATTCGTTCGATGTTCTTTCTACGACGTATCACCGTCAAGAATTAATCTTGAATTTTGTTTTGTGGAAAATTACATTTAAATTATATATATTTTTATTTATATAATCGTTAGTGTTTATTAAATAAATTTTAACTTGAAAATCGCTTTAATAAAATAAATATGTTAAATATGTTAACCATTATAGTAGTTATTTTAAAGCAGCAGCCACTTGAGAAATTGATATCAAATAAAATCTCATTTTCACAAGAACGCGTATATTTTAAAATAAAATAATACAAAATTGACTTTTTCCAGATGACTTTAAGTAATATTTTCTACAATAACACTCAAATTTGTACATGTAAAATGATAAAGATAAAATCAATTTATGAACGTTTATCTGTTAGTTGTTATTGATACTCTGACACTTTATCGAAATTTTATTAAATCGCGTATCAAGATTTGGTAGAAAAATTTCTCACGACCTTTTTTTTTTTGTTCCTTTTTTTTTTTTCTTATCGATATTTGTGAAAATTTTGATCTCAATTATGAAGATAAGATGTTAAATCATTAAATAAGCTTCTACTCGAATCTAGGTATTATTACGTTAACTGTGTTAAACATCCAATCGTATCTGCTTTAAAGTTTCCTGGCACTTCAACTATGAGAAAGAAGTGCTTGTTAGTTCTATGCAGTAATACCGCATTTACTACTCCGTTCCAAAAGAGAAAACGAGAATATTTACGCACCCATGCGTAACTTATGTAAAAATATGTATATAGTATATTACAAATGTATATAAACAAAGCGCAGCACAAAATCCTACTATTCCTTTTTAAAAGAAAATTAAACTCGTTAATGAGAATAACGGTAACTGCGTATCGCGTAAATTCAAATAGAAATGTGTGTATGCAATAATATCGTGTTGTTTGGAAGAATTTTAAAAACAGAATTTAACAATAATCGCGTATTTAACTTTTGATAAAAATAAACTTGTAAATAATATCCGTACGTATAATTAATTAACAATGAAATGAATTGTTGCTATTAATTGATCAAACTATTATTAAAAAAAAAACATAAATATATCATATATATTTCGATAAAAGAAACAAACGTGTACTGTAAACCTTTATAATAGACAAAGGAAAGTTTGCTAAACTGTTAAGAGTGCAGTAAAAAAAGAGAGAAAAAAAAAAGGACCGTATCGGTCGTAGATAGCAATAAATTGCAAAATGACGCCATAAATTCTTCCCCCGCAAACGTTTCTTGGCTACGGGGGATGAACAGGATGTGATCGAGTACGGCAGGATAGGTCCCATATGTTTAACGCATAAAAAAATGCGTTTCTTCTGTGATAAAAGATAGGAAAGAAAAAAAAGAATAAAGGGATGCGAGATAAAGGTGACTGAGAAAAGAAATAAAAAGACAAATAAATTCGTAAAACATTATTTCGATTTAGGACACAAATATTTAAATAGCATTTCTCGCGTTGCATCCTCCCATCCCATCCAATCTACGAATACTTTCTTCTTACGAAATTTACTGAACGTATATACAAATCTGAGATGGTACTACTAGGACCTTGAAAAAAAAAAGAAGAAAAATCTGTAAAAAAGGAGGATAAAGATTTACGAGAAAGCTTGAAACATTTGGTCGTTCCCTTCGAAAATGGGAATGAGGAAATAAGGTATAGATAGTTGTGCGCGATGGACCGTACGAACGATACGGCTTCTATGTATGTGAATAATATGTTTGTGTGTGTTAGCTAGCTTTGCCACGTTCTATGATGATACATTTCTAGTCGAGGGTATGCCTCTTAGAAGAGCACGCACGTTACATATCTCTTTTGCATAGGTGGATGCTCCATTGTCGGATAAACTGAAACGGGGAGAAAGAAAGAAATAGAAAGAGAAAGAAATATAGATAGAAAAAAAAAAAAAGATAATACTTCTTCTTCCCCCATAAGAATCCGATTATTGCGACATTGCTTTTACACGAGCTTATCTAGCCTGACCTCGTACTCGAATACTTTGAAACTTTATCACGGAGACATGGTAAAAAAAAAAAATAAAAAAAAAATAAAAGAAGAAGAAAAAAAAAGGAAAATACAGAAATGAAAGAAAAAGAGAGAGAGAGAGAGAGAGAGAGAGAAAATGGGGGAAAGTAGGAAGGAAGGAAGGAAGGAAGGAAAGAGAGATCTACGTTGCCACCAGTAAAAGCTGGTGTTATTAAAATTTTTCACCCTCTACTTTCTCCGTTAACTTCTCCTTTCCATTTACGAAGCGGTATCCTCTTTCACTCTCATTTGCCACCAATCCTCTCTCCCATAACCTCCTTCCTTCACCCCATGCCTCCTCTTCTCCTACCTCATCTCGTTCTCGCGTCCTTTAATACCACACCACGTAAGAGAAAACGTAAAAGTACTTCTCCGATGATTCTTCCCCTTGCAATTGGAATCACAATTTTTCTTTTCTTTTTTTTTTTTTTGTTGTTGTTGTTGTTTGTCGTTTTTACTTTTTAATTTTATTTTTATTGTTTGTCATTGACCGCATGGGACCGGACATAACGCGAAACGAGCTAAGCATAAAATCGATTTGGTCGTGGTGTGATAGGGGAAAAAAAAGAAGAAAAAAAAAGAAAAAAAGTCTATCAGAGAATTGCTGAATCCGCTGTCCTCCGGTGACAATTTTGTACATTGATGATGGATGGATTGCTAGTAAATTGGCTAAAACGAGGCAAACGCGTAACCATGAGAAAATTCTTGTATACATTTTGGTGGGCGGATGGTATGGGAAGTGGGAATAAGGGGGAGGGGGGATCCCGGGGATTTAAATCATAAAACATCAACAACGAGAAACTTCAGAATTAAATTAATTGCCATTCCTTGTTATCGTTATTCCTAGTAAATCGTAACACTTTTATTAATTCATTATCGTACGATCAACTCGAATTATATTTCATTTGCGTGTTTTACAAATTAACACGATGGGGTGGTGGCGGGTATGTTAAACGAGTATAATTAAAATATACTCGTGTAATTTGACGATTGATGTTTTTTTTTTTTCAAATGAATTAACTTTGCTTCTCTCTTAAGAATATAATTCATTTGCCAAGCTTATCGCGAATCAATATAAAACGATGTATTTATTCACTTAGATCAATAATTTTATTATCTAACAAAAAATAATCGACGTTTTTTTTTTTTTTTTCTTTTTTATTGATCTCCCTTAAAAACCACGCGCCAAGTATATTTGCGTATGCGGTTATTTGCTAATGGAAAATCGACTAATTAATTCGATAATTAATTACTTTCCTTCGGTCTACCCCCGTGTTCCCACACCCCACCACCCCCACACCGAACCCTTCCTTATTCGTAGCTGTAAAATTTAAGGAAATAAGAAAAATAACAAACAAACAATTTCCCCGTCCAATCAGAGACATCTTTTATATATCTTACAAATAAAAATGAGCAGAGAGAGAAAGAAAAAAGGAAATGCCTACCTCGATAAAAAGCTACTCGAACGCAACGACGACGACGATGATGATGTTGACGATGATTATTTAACGTTGTGATAATTTACCGACACCAGGTATCTTCTCAATGAAGAATCTTCAAGAGCAGGTAGTTACCAAAGGAATACTAGCGCCAGCTAGAGGTTAAATATCGACAACGTTAAGAAGATTATCGATTTTCGTTGCTGAATAAAAAAGAGCGTCGAAAAAGGGCGCAACGCGAATAAATAAATATTTTAATTAATAACGATTTATATATATATAATTGAAAGCTCTGTAACATATCGAATATAAATAATTTAAAAAAAAGAAAAAAGTATGCTACGTGTAAATTTTCTCAAATATTTTAATAATGAAATCGCAACCATAATATGATGAATACTACAACCATAAAAATGAAAACGGGAAAATATTTGTTTTTCGATATTTGTGTTTTATTATATATTCAAAATTATTGTAAGGTTTAACATGCTTCTATCAGAATTTCTAATATTGACTATTGCAATAAAATCAAATACGAATACAATGAATTTTATCAACGATAAACAATAGATTATAAAGACATTGGATTTTACTTATAAAAATAGCTACTTAATTATAAGGAAGATTTTTCTAAATGAGCAAAATTTTTTTTTTTTAATGTGAGAAGTAATAATATATATATATATTAATTATAAAAGCACAATTTTGTGTTAGGTATAAGTTGCAATAAGTTTAACATTGAATATATTAATTTGACGAAACTTTTTAGCAATGTTTAACAAATATCGCATGGCACAAGCATTGTTCTAATAAATATTCTAAATTGAGACACTTCTATATATTACTTACTTCCAAACTAAATAAATCAAGTTATGAATATACATAACTTAATTTTAATGAACTTATAAAAGATTGATAAACAACACTTATTCGTGAATCAATTAATAGGAATTACAATGAAATATGAAATAAAATAAACATGAGTATATAGATAAATTTTAATATTCCCCATAGAGAGTGCTTCAATTTATTAAATTCGATCTTTTTGAATATCCAACATATTGAAATATTTGAATATCAAGGTATTTGAAAACCAAGCCTCATAACTATTTCAAATATAGTTATGAAAAGCGATGATATTTCAACGCATATCCACGTACATATGTATATCAATGAAATTTCTATTTTCCAATAATCTCTCACACAAGAGTCCAGGCTTATTATATTTGCTGAATAAATATTCGCGAAAACAGGAGATCGCGTGTACAAATTAATATTGGACTGTCAGTTATTTTAACTTACTAATTTACCAAAGCTAAATATAGATCCGTGGTTTACTTAATGAAAATGAAACTCAATATTGAAATTTATGCATTATGAATAATCTTAACTCGATATATGTGTGAAGAGTACAATATACAATAGTTGTTTCCGCTCTTTCTGTATAATACAAAACCATAAGATTCTAGTTGCATAAATCCATTTTCTACGAGTCATAATTTTCACATCATTTTATTTATCCTTATCAAAAGGTACAACTTTGTTCTATACCTTTTTCATATTCCTGTATTATGGAAATGAAAGAAAATATTGAAAGTTGTCAAATTAAATGAAACGTATGCACCTGTATATCGTTTAATAGGTGCCCATATTTTTTATCACGTTATACGAAACAGATTTACAATTTTTGTTTCACGTAAAATATCAGTGTCACTCACGGATTCATTTTATATAACAACTTGCAAACCAAATCTACCTATTTTTGTTTTTTCTTTTTCCTTCTTTTTTTAGGGGGTTTTTTTTTATTGAAATAAATAATTTCCGAAAAAAAATAAGGAAATTCGAGTAAATAATATAAACGCGCGTACGTAGAAATATATAACGTAAAAAGGAAATACAATTATGAGTAAAATTGTTTAGATAGTATTACATCTCACGTTCCAATCTATTCTATTGATTTTCTTTGAAAAAAAAAAAAAAACAGATTGATTTTCAGCAGACACGGTCATTGATCAAAGAACACGAACTAATCGAGCAACTATACATAACGTTGTATTTATTCATCTATAATAATAGTATTTTATTTAGTTTCACAATAACGAAATTAAATCATAATTATTGTTTAGCTCATTAGAATTAAACGATAGAATAACGAATAAAATCTGTCAATTCTTCCATTGGTTTAAACTCGATAACAATCAAATTAATATAATTAGATTGTACGTAGGATGAACACCAATGAAATGTCTGTGATTAATTTAATAAACAATAGTCCGTAAATTGAACTACCTAAACAAAAGTATCATTAAGGATTGGAGTAATAGAAACGTAATGAATTAAACGACTAATTAACGTTTCGATGTAATCCATTTGATCAGAATGTTTCCATATATACAAACGTAATCACGAAAATCATTTCAAAACTCTAAATGCATTTTCCTCAATTTGGAAGATAATCAAAGCGAATTACAAAGTTATTACAATATAATAATTAAAGCGGAAACACAATTAACACCGGTCACGGTCAATTAAAATTTATGAATTTAACGAAGTAAAAAAAACAAAAAAAAGACCGAAAAAATATCTTCCTCTTACTTATCCCGATTTATAATGAAAAAAAAATAAAAAAGAATAATAAGCATGTCGTTAAGAGAAGTAAGGTACTTTGCGCTAAAGAAATGTGTGCTAAACAAGTAATCTAAGAGAATGAAACGAAAAACCGAACGTACTTTTCTTAAGAAGCTTATATATTTTTTGATCAGAGTACTCTCTTATTTTATCATTCATATGCACTTACGTTATGACTTAGCTAGTCTTTTAAAATATTCTACGGATGATAAAAGAAAGTATAAAAATATTGAAAAGGAAAATCTTAAACAGTTTCTTGCAACACAATATAAACGAAACCCTCGATTAAAATTCTGTTCAAAGTAACGCTTTATTCAACGATCCTATGATGATATTTAAAGTATATTTATTTCACCAATAGAGCATAAAAAGTAAGCTTAAGGGGTTAAGGTCTTCTTCTTTCTGATAACCCGTATTGATCTTCAAGGAAATAAATGTGATCATCCTTATGCTTGGAAAAGTTTTTACGAAGAAAAATATGCTCATACGTAACGGTCAAAGATAAGTGCAAGAAATCTCTATTAAATATATAAAATACTAAATTTCTTTCGATAGAATAAGACAAAAGTTTACTTTTCAAAATAGTAACAAAACAATTAAATAAAAATTTACCAATAAAAAAGTGTCGTCTTATAAATGATTTTTATTTTTTTAAAATATAGAATAAAATAAGAATGACAATTCTGTCATTTCTAAAATAATGACATTGGTATAACGTCAATTTTCGCGTTAACTTTATCAAACGAGTTTCAACATGCAACTTGAGATAGACCGAGTTCCTTTGATTTCCATCCAGCACAATTGCCATTTGATCCTAATACCGGAAACGAATTTCTCTCCTTCCACATTTACCATATCGACTAGTCACTCAAAGTGCTGACTGAGCGATAAATTCTTTTCTATCATCAAAATTTTTCCCTCGTCTGTAATATGCATGTCTGATAATGACATCATTTTATTAGATCGAAACTCCTCTATAATATATTAATTTACACTTATCATTTATAATAGGGTCCTCTTGAATTTACAACTTCAGTTAAATGTATCACGTCAGCAACAATTAATTTGCATATTCTTCTTTACAAATTAAAAGAAAAAAAAAAATATATATATATATATATATATATGAATTATAAGTCACATTTTTTTTTCTTACAACTCCAACTGATGTTCGTTGGAATTTTATTTTATTTCTTTTTCCTTTCTATCCTACCAATTGAAGGATTCAATTATTAAATTAATAAAGATTTAATTATAGTAATTGTAATAATTAACTACGAGATTTGAGAATCAAATCTTGAATTTAATACAAAAAGATCAACTAACGGCTAGTTTCTGAATCTAGAGAAATCTACATCTTCTATTATACGACGACGACAAATAGAGAGACGGTTATAATTGAATAGTTTGATTAATTAAATGTCACAAGGGAAATATATCATCGAATTCATAGATAATCTTACCTCGTTTGTCATTGAGAATTAACTTGTCATATTTAAGACCACAATGCATTTACCACGTTATTAAGGTTCATTGTTAATACTTCATATTAACGATTAAAAACAATGAAATTGTTTTAACGAAAGAAATAAAACATTGACTTGAACGAATTGTTTCCCATAGAATATTTTCCATTCGTACGGATTTTACTTTGACACGAATGCTCGTCAATCATTCAACGTTTTACACCGACTCGAAATGTATTTATATAAAACTTAGATAAAAAAAAAGAAAAAAAAAAGAAATCAATTTAAATTTATCGATAAAGTATACACAATATCCGTATGCATACAGAACGATTTTAAAAATACACATCACTCTAAGTCCGATGAAAAAATATTGGAAATAGACATTCGTTTGTTACGATATTTTCATAGAGATTAACTCTACGGATAGATATTAAACAAATATAATATTTATTATTGTGTGACCAAGTTGATTGATAAAAATCACAAAAAAATATTTATTAACAATTCTATCATATATAGAAGTATTCGTATTCACGTAGCAGATATTCTCCAAATGATTAAAGTAATTTTTTACAGGAAAAAGGAATTTCCTTTGAAAGGATTAAAAGAAGAATTAAATAAAGTATGTAATTAGCTAACGGGATAATATAATCCTAAAATATTTAAAATGAAAATCAGAGAAATTCGTTAAAATCTAACACAAATGAACAAAAAATTCAAAGAAGCCCCGTCTCCTGGTTCAAATTAATTAGTAAGAGAAATCAAATTAATTATTATTACAAATAACACTTGTGTGTCTCTCAAATACTTACACTTTGACTTTTATTTGTTCAATTGGAGCGCAAAGTTTTCGAACTAACGTCCAATTTTCTCGATGAACTTTAGCCGATAGACAACTGGGAATCAAGGAACAGCAAATCACGAAACTTATAAACTTTTTTAATGATCACCGATCAATTTTATAAGAGAAATAAACTAGCTGAAAGATGTACAATTAAAAATAGATTTTATCTACAATTGATTTTTCAAAATTAAAACAAATTGTTTTGTATATATGCAGAAAATATTAAACGAGTATTTCTGAAGGCCCAATTTTGGCTTGTAACTTAAAAATAAATTCGTTAGGTGTCCAATTTTCTTTATCGGAATACAATTGCTATTGTTCCTCCAATCTTTAAGGGTAACACAAAGAGTATTGCGACAAAATAAAGACTCACCCTGTGCATTCCTGTCTTTATCCATGTCCCTTTCGTATCGAAGATAAACGAGTCGCAATATCGTTGATCACTGCATCATGAAACCTTAGGATTTCGATTGGCCGTGACTTATGTGTGGATTTGATTCTTACAAAATTCTTCACAATATTCGCGTATCCCTCGTGAATAAAATTCTCTTTGAAATGAAGTTATATTAATATAATAATAATAATGAAAAAAAAAAAAACAAAAAATAAAGACAAACGAAAAGAGAGAAAAAAATACAGTTAATCAAATAAACGGCACAGTAATATAATTCAATGAAAACGATAATATATATATATATAAAAAAAAAAATTACAGCTTAATACACGAATGTCCTTCCTGGATAATTTCCGTACCTCCAATTATGTCGTATTCTCCTTGTTAATCGAGCAGACGATCTTTAATTGAAGCAAACGCAACTATGTAAATTACTTGAAAACTCGAGAACTTATGTTAGTCGAACACGCGAAGAAATTACGAAGAACAATGTCACGTAAACATGTTTAACACTATTATTTTTTTTCCACCGTCCATGAATATCCGAAGACAGGAGTAAGAGTAAGAGGAAAAGAAGGAGGAGGATAGGATAAAGAGAAAAGGAAAATAAGGAAAAAATTAGCGCTACGAGCGCGAAAATCAGGTTCTTATCGAGTCCCCGGAGACGAATTAAAATTAAGGAGACTGACTACTACTGGCCGATTCTTCAGTCGCGGTATCGCCAAATTCACGCATGCGCTTCCTAATTCGAACAAACGCACGTGATCTGTAAACCCTGGTAGATTTGATTATTATTATTATCCCGTCAATTAGTTCATAGACTTTTTTATTTTTCGAGAGAAAAAAAAAAAGAAAAAGAAAAAGGGTTTTCACCTTAGTTAATAGGTAAAGGTACGATTAAAGACTGATGGAATAAAGTCGTGAGCTTGATCGTACCCTCTTCGATCCAACGCTCGCGTCCTTTTACTGATCCCCTCCTCTCTTTCCCTCATCTGGTTAACTCTTGAATAGAATAGGAAGAGGGGATAACCGCATCGACAACTTCAACTCGTCGACGATGACGATGAAGAGAAACGGGAGCCACCGATTGGGATTCTGACTCGACGTTTCCATTCGCGGTATCCAATGGTTTAAGCGGGAAAAAAATAGGGTGAAAGCAAAAAAGTAGAGAAGACAAAATTGAAAAACCGATTCGTTCAAGATAGGTTAATGGGGGAAGGGTAAGGCAAGAGGGTTCAGTACAGAGTGGAAAGGTAGAGAGAAAAGTTCGGGAATACTTTTTGACCTCACCCCCTCACTCATACAAACAACTCTCCCACCCACCCACTCTCGTCCCATTCGATGTCGACGAACGCTCGCGAAGGATGATTGTTTCTTCGTCGTGAAAATTCTACTTTTATTTTTGATACTTTCAAATGGATGAAAAGCAAAAAGAAGATCCAAGTGTTACCGGTGGAAGTGGGAAATAAGAGATATAATAGGATTGACAAAATAAAAAGACTAAAAAAGAGAAAATAAATGTGAGAAATTTATAATAAAAGGGGATGACCTTTTTATCGGTTAGTACTATGTTTGCTTTTATATGTTCCACGTGTATGATCGTTATAATTAAGAGAATAAAACACGACTCGGCGCGAGTTTACGGTGAACTGACTGCTAACCGACTGTCTCCCGTACGACGTACCTACGGCCAATGAAACCCGCGAAAATCTGAGACGCGTGCGCAACTTTCGCGCATCCTCGTATATGCCAAATTTTCCAGCCAATTTACTTCAGAAACTTGAGCCTACTTTCATCCCTTTCCCACCCCCCACTCCATCCCACCACCCCCAAACTCTGCCTAGAATATGACTCTAGCTAGTAATTATTGTTTTCATCATTCCTTTGTATGTTTTCGCGTATACGTTAATCATACGGAAAAACTTTATTTTATCGATATTATTTGTTAAAGAAAAACGAACTTAGGCACGAATGATACATACAATTTCCAATATAGGCTTTATACAATGATGTCAGATCGATTAATCTCGTAACTTCGAGACATCGTACGCATATCGTATTTAAATTTAGTACAATACATTACGTTGATTTAATTAATATAACGAATTAATCGAATACGTTAGAATACGAAATGAAAAAAAAATCAATAATTAAATTCCTATTTTCTTTTTTTATCTTTCAATTCTCTGATAATACGGCTTTCAATGCACTTTCCTGTGTATTTATCACGAATTTTTATTATATCAAAGCACGTTAATGAATAGTTTTATTAAATCTGATAAAAGCCGTATATTCGTTATCTCGTTTGATAACTTTGATAATAAAAGATAAAGGATTTTTCATGAATATTTTAACGTCATTCTAATGAAATATAAAAATAATTCAAAGCGTTATATTCTTAAAAGAAACATAATACATACATGTGATGTTTTCAATTTATGCTTTAAAAATACGTCGCGGATTCGCCGTTGAATGAAGTGTTTCTTTTCGAGTAAAAATTGTTTTCACACGAATCGGTCAAAAACATGAATATATTTAGTAAAATGAATCACGAAAACGCGAAGAAGAAATACGCAGAAATGAAACATACGCGAGAGTTATAAGCAGCACATTAATTTTACAAATGTAATCCTTTCGGCAAAATAAAATGAACACGTCTCGAATGAAATGTTTAAAAAATCAATTTGAAAAATATAAATGATTTTACTTTAATACCGAGGGATGGAAGCAACGATTCCGTCCTTCAAACTTCCGATACTCGTCGTTTATCGTTAACACACACCTTATGCGTACAATCGGTTACCTTTCATAATTGGTTTTTATTTATGTCAAGACTACCTACCTGTCTGATAAACAAGTTTCTATATATAATCACGAAATAAGTTCTCTGTAATTTTATTTTTTTTCTCGGGTCTTTTGTTTTTTTCTTCCACTTAAAAAAAAAAAAAGAAAAAAACAAAAACAAGAGCAGAAATAACGAATGATTAATAAGATGAAAGAAACCTTAGACGAGTATGCGTTGATTATTATGTCGCTAAAGTAGTATCCTACCTAAGTAATAGACACAAAGTTAAATACGAGAAAGACAAACGTTTGCGATATCATTATATACTTTGCAAAATATAATAACGTTGACAAGTTTTCTCTTAGAATTATTTTCATCATCGTGAATATGCGTTAACGTATTTATTTCTTTTATCAACGTTAAAGATTTTGAATCGTTGTTAACGTTGGTAAGACGAGAATTACGAAGAGGGATGATAACCATGGGCCCTAGATATTAATACGTACCATCGTGTTCGTACTCTTTGTCGAGCAACGACGTGTAAGATCGACTCTAGCAGAGCTATACCCTCGACCACACCGGTGATACTTTGTCCCCGTTGCAAGGTGAAATGCTAACTAAAGGGGATGTTTTAATGGCAGAAGATAATAATAATATACCTCAGTTACAATGGCTATTCCTAGGTACCCATCAAGAACCCTCGTAAAATCCAGGTAAATCTCAAACGAACCTATCTACCATAGCTATCATGTAAATAACGTTACATGGATTAATTACGAATCATTTTCATTCTTTGTATTTTTTCTATATAAACATATTCAATTATACGTACGTGTATACTTATTTTTTTGATTAGATAATAAATACTTCTCTCACATCTCTCGCATCTCGTTTCATATTGAAATGAAGAAATCGCTCGATGACCTATCAAATTCGAAAAAAAAAGGATATCTAGGGAAACAATTTGCTTTAGATCGATTGGTGATTTTTAATACGCATGAACGATCGCATTTAACAAACAAATAATAATAATATATATATATATACATATTTAAATACATTTTTCAATTCATTCGTATATTTCAAACGAAATGTTCTAACGAAAAATTGTCTGCACCACATTTTTTCCTTTTCTTTTTTTCCTCCGAATAACCGAATTCAATGGAAACGAAACAGAATGAAAAAAAGAAAAATGTACAAAAAAAAAAGGATACAATATGATTAAAAGTTGATTTTATATATCAACAACTAACGACAATCAATTTGTTCGTTCCATTTCAAGTGATTATAAAATACTAAATTGAACTAGACGAGATGTGGTTATTTTTTTGTTGTCCTCTCTGACATGCACTCGAAAACTCGTAAACGTTTAGTGGTCGCAATTGAATCTGTATTTGTCGTATTTTGTTTACGGTGGGCTTAATAACATGTGCAGTAAAAACTGTGACAGGAAAAATAAGTAAAAGACACCCCTCGACGTCATTGGATTCCTGTTCTGAAAACGAATAGTCTCACCGTGCACATTTATGCATCGAATTGCACAAACTTGGTTTATTTTTATTAATAAAGGAATAACATAATATGAAAAGAAAAAAAAAAACATAAAAAGAAATAATAAGATTAATTCAATGAAGTTAAATAGTTAATAGTCCTAGTGTCAGGGTTCACTTTCTGATGCATTTTTTTTTTTATTTCTGGCATGCACACTCAAACAAGCCACACAACAGACACGATACCAAATCGAACAAAAAATGAAAGAATAGCCTTAACAATAAAAGTATCGGCTCGGAAGAAAGCGATATCTTAAACAAACAAATAGACGGACACCTACGATGTGACTATTTCTCTCTCTAGCTCCTACAATATTTAGAATAAAAACTAGAGCCTTTTGGTAGCTACTGACCTGTACTGAATAGTATAAGTAAAAAAGAAATATATATCTCTGTCTCAAAACCCCTAGAAATACACAATATAGCAAATTAATTCAAATGTCCCGACATTGTTATACCTTACCATTTCGTAACCTAGATCATTTTCGCATTTCCGAGCATTGTGTGACGTAATGCATAACATTGAACGAACGTCAACGGATCGAAAGATATATCATATGAATAGAATATTTTAAGCTTTTTGTAAATAGAGAGAAGAAATGCAATAAATTTACCTGTCTAAAAAGGATAAACACGTATATGCTACGTACGATTTTAACGAATCCAAAAGATAACCACATTGATATACATTAAAGTAAATCCAATGTAAAATAATAATGATACAAGATAAAAGTAAAAAGATCCTAAGGATGTTTAATTCAATGACATAGACATTTCGGTCGGTTTATTTTCTTTATCGTGCTACGTTGTGGTTAATAAATGAAACTCTTATTGTGAATTGGATTGTTTCGCGAAAGTGTGTTGCGATTGACTAAGTCTTTCTGTGTGCACGACGTTTACCCCGATTAAATAACGAGTTAAGAGAAACCGTAGGATTTTCCAGATACTAATCCGTACGGCTTTCGGAAGCAATAGCTTCTTCCCTAATCCGTTGTCTACACCATTCTCCTTTCCAAGATGATAGCGTATTTACTAACTATTTGTCTACCATATATATATATATATATATAACATAATAATACCCTACTCCAGATAATGGATCGTAAAAGAAATGCAGTATAGATAACGTTAAAAATAAACGATTATAATACTTTTACTAACAATAAGTAAGGGGATAAAATATCGAAAGATAAAATACAAAATTATAATCATCGAAAGTTTAAAATATAAAATAATAAGGAAACTTGTAAATTAGCACAATCACAGGATCGAATTATCTTTCGATTTGTTAAAGTTTATCTAACGTATTATGGATAAATTTCTTTAAAGTTACGGCATAATCTATGACAATAAATGTACCTCTTTACCAAGACTATCATTTTGTATATCGATTCTTTTGAGAAAAAGCGATTTCTTATAATCTTATACCGATATGGAATAGGAGCAAAGTAAATCCAGATAAAGTGTGGCATAGTTATTTTAAGAGGCAGCCTATAACTTTAAGAGAAGTTCGATAGTCGTCCGACGTGTATGTATTGCTGACGTCATAAGCATAAAATTGTGGCACGTAACTTACGCTGTAACGAAAGTGCATTCACTAATTATCCGGCAGATGATCAATTTTCAGTTCGCCGAACTTCAAAGGATTTTTATTATGAATTTTAATTAATTTTCACAGATGGCAAGATTCGGTTTTCAAAATGATGCTCGATGCCCTATCCCTAAACCGCATTTAAGATGCATACATTGCCAGAGCTACTTTCTTAGAATCTTTTTTATTACTTATATTTGATATTCGGTTTTTTACAAGCCAACAAAATTAAGGATACATATTTCATTGGGCAATATGATATATTAAATAATAAATTATCATCGTCGAATAGAAAAAAGAAAGCAATTAACTGTTTGCAGTCGTAATAACTTTTACGACAGATAAATCCATCGAGAGATCGTAAATTCAATTAATTATTGACATATAAAAGCCATGCAATTAATTTCACTTAAATGAATCTTCATATTTTAACATTTAAAATATCGCTAACGAGATTTCTCATTTTTATCTCTCTTCTCTATAACATTTGTGCTTGTACCTAACGAGAAAATTGCTGGTCTTAGAGTAAGCCTATGGAAATTAACCCTTTGAGTGCTATGGAGCATATATGCATTTGTAATATAAAGTATTCTATCCATATTTCAGCTAAGAGTATTCACCACTCAAAGAATTAAAACATACGATTGTTTAAATATATTAATTAAAGACAATTATATTATTACATTTTATTATTTCATTTAATACGATATTTTTAGTTAACAGTATATTCGATAAGATAACTCTTGATTTTCTGATACAAGTACCACAATGATAACCTGATTCTTACCTTTGACCTATTTTTCTATGATCTAGAACATACTAATGTAAGCATTCTTCTCTTCGATCTCTCTCTCTCTCATTCCGCCATAATAAGTGGATCTATGAAGTTCGCTAATTTAATTATTCTTCTCTATCGGAAGTACTTATTAAACTTGCTATCTACCATTGCAAAACTGGCTGCCAGTTGATTCGCTAATCATTCATTTCAACAGATTGAAGATGCGTCATAGAAACCGAAATGTTTTCTTAAAATTATCACGATATACGAGTAAGACGATAAAAGTGTTTTGACAGGAATGTCTTTGATTTTTCATCGCAAATACTTCAATTACTGATCAAACATCCGAACAAAGTGTTATTATTACGTTTTGACCTACTTCAAACATGTATCGAGCTTTATATCAAGAAACAAAGTGGTACAGTTAATCGATGCCTCTTACTATTCGGAAGGAAACTCAATATAGTAAGTTTGTATTACAAATACTTTGCGTACATGTTTATAAATTGCACTTATTTTTTCTTTTTTTTTTTTGTTACAATACTCTAAACGTTAAGATACATTTTAAACATCGTCTTTAAATAAGAGAACGATCGTCGTATACTTGTGCTAACGTGAATGAGCTTTTGTATCATACAGTTTCTCGCTTGTAGTTATCATTCAAATAGGTTCAGTATAAATGATCGCTTCAATGATTTTCAAAAGTATCCAAGGGACTAAGAGATTGAAAAAGAGTAAGATACAAAAGCGTATTCTTACAATACAATTCATACATATGCATGTGTATGCTATATACTTATATATAACTTATATATGTTGTACATGGAAATATATACTGCAACCTCACACAAACAAAACACTAATATAAGAACAGAATACTTGCATCCTTAAAAAAACGCACGAACAAAGTCCTTTATTTTTATCGGAAAAACAATCTACATTTGCATTATCATATAATTTAAAATAACAAAATTCTGCTGAATTTGCATAAGGGGACTTTGGATCTTATTAAAACTACACTGCTTGACCCCATATTATTAATTGCGAGACGACAAGAAGTTGGTAAAGAGAGGTCTATGAAAGGAAAGCGAAGAAGTAAGAATAAGTAGAAAGAAAAAGTAAAAGGGAAAGAGAAAGACCTGTTTGTCTAACAAAAAGTAACTCACTTATGCACGTTCTTTTTGAAAATGCTACAACAGATTCCTAAACAAATTCATTTTGAAATATACAATTTTTTAACTTGACGAAATTCCGATTGAAATTTGCCAAGACTTGTGCACGCATAATTTTAATTAAAAAAAAGAAAGATTCAACCATCTTTCCAAATATTATATTATTACAATACGAACATTCTAGTAAAAGGTATATTGGAAAATAATCAAATATTCAAGATAAAACGTTCATAAATGTTCATAAAAATAATCCAAGAAGTATTATGATTAGTTTGGATCCGTTTTAAAAGATGAGATAATTTAAAGAAATAGCTTTTTGGTGGGAAAAAAAAAGTCACTTACCATAAGATCGCTCATTATTTTAACTTCATATTAAAGATTCCTGAAGACCGATTATCAAATTCCTTTGGACTCCTACTATCCCCCCAACCCTATACCATTTCCGTTAACGGAATATTCTCTTTCTCTATCCGTTTCTCTTCCCCCTTTTCATTTACCCATTCGATTACTTTCTCTCTCACACTATTTCTCTCGATGCCGAGCTAGCTAGCTTTTCCTATCACCATCGGCTTAACCTCGGTCTTCTTCACCCTTCCTTCATTCTTCCTTTCGTTCCGTGTCGCGATATTAGAATCTACCCCGAAGCCGTCTCTAGAAATCCGATCGAACTTCTTCATTGGTATTCCTAATGTCAAGGAAAGACGTGGTAACGTCGTTTAAAAGCGCAGACCGGTTCAATTAAAATCGCAGTCGTTCAAAGTAAATCTAATCGACGGTCACCATTTTTCATCTTATCAAAAGCAAGAAAAAAAAAAAAGAAAAAAAACGTTAAGAAATATAACAAGTTTACTTATTGACAACCGATTAAAACAGATGGAACAGAACAGAACACTTCATCGCGTTTAATATAACGTTAGAAAAAGTCAATTGTAAAAAGTTTGTGTTATCGCGATCATATCTTACGGTCCACCAACGACACTATAAGAAAATAAATGATAGTCTTTCTTCTTGACCATATACCAAGTTGTCAGCTTTCATCCTAACGATTTGAAATAGATGATCGCTTAAGGCACCTAAAACTATGAATCAATCGAATTACTTTAACATCGATTCAACCTTCTAAATATACGAGAATATAATTCGATTATTTAAATATAAAAATTGATGATAATATAACGAAGGACCTTCTTTCAACGTCGCATATGAGAAAAAAGTTTGCAGAAACTATTCGTTGGAAAATAAAAAAAAAAGATATAATCGACAAAATTTACGAAGAAATAAAATAAAGTTGAACGATTCACGCTATTGCTTTATAAAACTATCCAATATATTTTTTTCTCTAACCTTTTCAAATATTCTTTGATCAACCTTCAAATAACCAATTCAAAATGATCCAGGTAAAAAGTACGCAATGTATAACGAGGAATGACTAATTTCATTCGAGATTTCTCGAGTGAACAAAAAAAATTGTACTATTTCTTTTTACGAAATATTAAAGCAACTTTTACGCTCTGATTATTCATAAAGGATTTACGTGAAAAGTAATACGCAAAAAATTGTCTAAAATAATCATTTAAACATAAAACAAGAATCCTTAATTACACCAGACAATTATTCTGTTTAATTTCTTTATTATAATTATTCGTAATAGGAGAGTCAAATATTTAAAAGTTTCATGATAAAAACGATTAAAATAAGAAATGATTATAACGGGAACTTTTGATAGATGATATAAATTATATGATAAATATATTACAATTCTTTCAGACGACAAAAGTAAACTATAAACAAAAATCAAGTTGGTTGTAAAACGTGATTATTTTTTTTTTCTTCAATATCATTTAGAGTAAAGCTCGATATTATTTTTGTATAATTAATATTTACACGCATACAAACATCTATTCCATAAACCAAATGATAATACAGGAATGAAATTATTCGCCACAGTTAGCAACGTGTTAACTACCATGAAATTAAAGCTTCTCACGTGTAATCACATAATTTCCGTTTGCTGAAATGGCATGACGATTATGCGAAAATGATCACACATATGCAGTATGGATTAGATTTCGATATGGATGTAACAATATACAGATACGAATGCTATTTCATGTATACTATTTGTCATACTAATTTGAGAATAATAATAAGTTAGAACATTTTGAAGATATAAACGGAAGAAGTATTATATTACTTTAAATGGAAAATTGCTAAGAAAATTCTAATCCTCTATTATTTCCTTGAAAATATTTCTATCGATCTGTCCCTTTAAAAGGATGGACCATCATCTTCGACAAAGCAACACAAAGAGTAATATTATCGGAAAGTATAAAACTTAAGATTACTTTCTTTTGTATTCTATTCGAAACGAAATAGCTTTTCAACGAAAATATTCTTATCGATGTAACTTATTTCAAGTATCATTACTTATATATATCATTATATATCAGAATAAAAAAAAAGAATTTGTAAAAGACCATTGTTAAAAATTAACATTAACATACTCGTGAGATCGCGAGTAATCTCTTTACAAAATATTTTAATTTAATCTTAAACACACACACAAGTCTTATATATAATATATAATTCATAAGCAAAACTATCATCATCTCATCTGATTTTAATATCTAATCGAGCAATTTATCTGTGTAAACAAAATATCGTATCGAAAAATAAAATCCTACTTAATCGAATATCCGTTGCAAAAAAAAAAAAAAAAGGATTGTAATCGCATCAGAGTGTTAAATCTCGCTCAAGAATATTATTGTCAAAACACGGCTATACATTTTAAGAAAGGCAACTGTTCCCTAATGGATTAAATTCGGTGGTGTAATTATTACTACCTCCTCATTGAAGAAACAGAACACTCGTGAAAGGGGCCAACTTAGCCTACTTTTTTCCATTTGGAAAATTACTTACTTCAAACAATATATATATATATATATATATATATATATTGTATATATGTACAACATACATATCTTAAAAGGTATAAAGTAACTAACGCTTCTTCTGTAATAGAATTCATTGTAGGTGCGAAGAAAAAATTGAAATACACACGAAGGAGGAGGGCATTGTACACATAACGTAAAACAAAAATGTCTTATTAATGCGAATACAATTTTAGAAACACATACCGACGACTTGGTTAAAGCTTTACTGGATATTTTTCTTCATCACTTTTTTTTTTTTTCTTGAATTTTTCAAATAAATAAAAGTGAACCGACAGTTATTATATACATTTGCTTTACGTTTTACATACAAACGAAAGAAGAATAATTATTCTAAAACAACGATAGATAATCAACGCGTTACTTTCGTATCAAACAAATGTAACAAATGTGATGACGCGCGTTCGTGCGTGTGTGCGTGCTTTATATGTATTGCGTGTAATGTAAAAAAAAAGTATTAAATATAGGAATGTTTAAAATATCACCAAGCTTCGTTAATAAAACCTATACCTCTATACTCGTTAAATCTTTATAGACGGGAAATTAATTTAATATATGTTTCATTCAAGTACTGATATAAGTATTTAAAAGAAAGATAAGTAAGAATCCGGTCGTAGTTGAAAAAAATTGAAAAATACCGGCTGAACGACGCGAACTTTTATGCCACCTCGCTCTTTCTCGTGGCAATACTTCACTGACGGTAACGTAAAGTAACGTTCCTCCTGCTAATCCTTGCAAAATTGGTAGCAATATTCGCGACCATGATGCATTTTCCTGCGTACAAAAATTTGTTTCCATTTAAAATTTAATAATAATAAAATATTCTAATTGTGTGATTCATTCAATTTCATTAAAAATGCACGGAAATGTTTTTTTTTCTAATCATCGCTTACCTGTGACGTGAACATACCAATTCCTATTCCTATGACCGAACTAATGGCGAATACAAAACTCGCTAAAGCAAGTTTACACTTGGAACTACCAACACCCATTAATTCCAAACCCATACAAAATCCAACTATGAACTTATGGGATGCCACTGCCACTACGAAAAGCAGAACCTGTAATTAATTCAAAATCAAATAATATTTATTTTCAAATAAGTTGTTTCAAATATAAGAGTTTTAACAAAATACGATAAAAATATAATATGTAAGTCTATGTCAATATAATTTATTGTCATCAACGATTCCAACATAAAATGAGTTCTAAAAACAGGAATCTATTCGAATCCCATTAGGAAGATCCATGACAGGCTACCGAAGAACGACACATACAATTAATAATCATACGAACCTCGGCTGGCTTTTTTTGCAATCCAATAGCCAATCCCTCTAAAACCGAATGAATGGTGAGAGCCAGTAAAAGACCTACGGGACCCACGTTGGCATCCGAGCAAGGTTCAGAATGAGTACCATGACATAAAAATGTCAACTCCTCGTGACAAGATGAAGCCGCAGGTGCATTTGGTACGTATTGCATCGATCCGTAATAACTTGATCTCCAATTTGGGAATTCATTGTTCCCGCGTAAATTCGATTGATACGCCGTTGTCGCTTTAATGTCGTTCGAACTAACGCCTCTCACGTTTTGGTTACCCACATTGTAACCAATCTGATGGAAATGTGGGCGCTGATTTTCCCTATAATAAAGATTGCATTTGGATAATTTCCTATCGATCTATCATCATAGAGGATTGAAAATAAACCTACTGGTTTCATCGCAGTCCTATCAATTACTTCGCGCGAAAGCTTTTTTCAAATAATAAGATTTAAGAGAAATGGTATTACCGATGTAAAAAAACAAAAAGGTTCAAATAAAAAATTGCAAATGTTTTTCCATTCGAAGATAGAATAAGTTAAATCTTTTAAGTTAACTTGTATTCTCGTCGATACTATTTTAGTTTCGTTTCGTTTCGTTTCGTTTCATTTCGTTTCGTTTGGCAAACATGATAGCTTTTTTAAAACGCCACAAAGGCCGATCAACCGAGCGCATGCGCATCTTAAGACACCCGATAATGCGTTTATCTTCTAAACGAATTTTCCAAACAATTTGATGCTTCAAAGTCGACCAAATATAGCGACCAAGAGAATCGATTACGCTAAAGATAAAAGATACCGCACACACAGCTCGAGACACGAATGTATTTTTCTCAACATAACTTCTATTTTTATCGTTAAATGTGCTAAACCCGAGCTATCGATCTTCGGTTCGTTTGTATATCAATTTATTACTACAAACCATTCGTGGTTTGAAAAGATAAGATGGATAAGAATAAAACACATAATATGGAACGAGAAGACATATAAGGTCTTAGGTCGTAAGCCTGTAACAAAGGAAAACTTGCCCTATCTTTCTATGGACGTATTAAAATTTATGGTGCATAAATGTATCTTACTTAAAAAAAGCAAGTTAAATTTAATGTCTCATGAAGAAAACAAAGAATATACAATTTGGCATGTTTATCCAACTATACCTACCGATGATCTTGAAAATGTCTGCCTCCGTGGGCATGATTATGCGAGTTTGAAGAGTGATCGATATTGCCACCCCAAAAATAATGAACACACTCGTCAACGAAATAGAGTAAAAGAAATCCACAAGAGATAGCAAGTTCTCCGTATTTCGGTAGAGATTCTCTTACTTCTGGCAACATGTGAAGTATCGAGGTTGCTAATAAGACTCCACCGCCGAAACATAATACACAAGAAAGAAATAACTTCTCTTGGAAATCTCTTATACGCGAAACGAAACAGGCTGGTGCAATACTAACGATAAAACTACCGATTCCTATCGTGAATATTGACGCGATTTTAACTTGTGTCGCGGTCACGTACATTTTTCTTCTATTTTTCTTTCTTTTCTTTTCTTTTTCTAAAGTATACCTTTAAACTTCTCTTATAGACTATACGATATAATAAAAAAGACTCTTATATTCGTCTTCTTACTTGCCGTTAATCTACCGGACACGATAAGATCGATACTCGAAAGATATCAGAAAGTAAGACGAAGCGACTGATCTTCTATGTTGAACAACGTTCACATATATGTTTACTTTGATCAATATATACCGATCTAATTATAAGAAAATTTTATTTGTAAATTTCGTATTTTCAAAACGATTAAAAAATATTTTTCCACATACACACAATCGATGAAAAACTTATTTTTTATTTATATAAATTTTTAAAAAACAAATGATTCTGCGTTTTCCCTTCATAGAAAATTATCATAATCTCTCAATACCCATGTGCATCTGGAAATTCTCCAATTATAGACTTTCCCGATAAAAGATCTATGTATATGTATTTAGCAGATCTTACGTTAGTTCTCATTCCTTCTAATATTAGCGCTATAATTCGTTTCTATAAAGTTATCGGTAAAATAGAACGCGATAGAAATATGAAGAAAAATGTTGAATTATCGACAAGACTTTTTCTAAAAGAATTACGTGAAAATAGATATACGAAAAAACAACTGGACAATTCATATGTACGTATCTTCTTTGATATACTATAAAAAATAATAAATATTTCGTTTAGATTAAATTATCATCGGATAATAAAACTGCACCATATCATCAAAGGCATAGACTGATAAAAATGAAATCAACTTGTTAAAAACTGTTCTTTACATCTATACAAAAATTATCATATTTTTACGAATTACTGTATATGATAATTTAATATTAATGTATATTCAAAGAATACAACAATACATAAAATCTTACAAGTATACATTTCATGTAATCGTTTAAACAAATGTAATTTTGATGTAACGATTCTGTGCTCTGGTGACTGCGGAAGTTACGTTTACTCTACTATAACATTTTGTAAGACACGTATAATTTTACTAATGAAACCTACGATTTTAAAATATTCTAATATCAAATAAAATTTGGATATACATATACCACCTATCAGTGATCAAAAATGATTAGAAATATAAAAAAAATTTTCCAATATTTAAAGATAATTAATTTGAATTTTATGACTCAAACTTCCTGAAAAATATATATGTATATATATGTATATATATGCATGCATAAATATACATAAGAAACATACAACCACATGTGTATTTTTCATATTACACCTAACTCTAGGTATACTATACTAAGTAGTATTCTAAGTGATAAATAATGCATTAATTAAAAACAATCGCGAAACGATGTACAATGCACACACCTAATACGCACACACAGGTGCAATGTACACCGTGCAATCAYTAGCRCAATRACAGCCGCCAATAGGGGAAAAACTTAAAACTAAACCTATACTAACCGTTTCTCACCTATACGAGTAGCACCTGGGCACACGCATAGATGAGAACGCAGAAAGTATAGGGGGGAAAAACGGGAGATTAATATATTAGTAGCTGAAAATCCTGATCTAAAAAATATAATTAAAAACACATAAAACGCTTTGCTCTTTAGTAATTTCTACTGAGTACTTCATTTGTTATATATGTATAATAAATACAAAGTAGAGTAAAGATAAAAGATAAAAATGGTCGAGTAAAAAAGTAAGACCATAAGATGTATGAAAAAGATTTATGCTTTTGTTTGATATTATTTAATTTTTTAAATGCAAAGTGTTAATAATAGGTTCATCGATTAGATCAAATATCTGTTGAGGCATTCGAGTAAATG